>NC_081352.1:49684038-49772519 GCF_029784015.1 Lycium ferocissimum
TTACGACCATGGTTTACGGGCCGTAAATCACTTCACGGTCCGTCCACCGTGTCGTATTTAACCATTTACCAACAAGGCAGTAAAGTTGAAGTTTTTCATGGCCGGTTTACGACCTCCCGCTATTTACGGACCGTATACCAGTTTACGGTCCGTATTTGCACTTTACGACCACTGGGCAGATTTCAAACCTGCAACTTTTCATTTTTCCAAGACTTTTCGTTCTAATCGTCCTCATCTATTTTCATGCATTACTAGCTCATTTACTTACATTGCCCATGAAACATTATACACTCGCACTCCTACTCATCACTAGTTCGTCCGCTTGCGTACCAACGGGAAATTTTCCAAGGTGTAACATGAATGGTCTGCTCGGACTGGCCATCGGTCTGGGGATGAAAGGTTATACTAAGATTCAATCGGGTACCCAACTCTTTATGAAAAGCCCTCTAGAATTGGGAAGTGAAGATAGTACCCCGATCAGATACAATAGAAATAGGAACCCCATGCAATCTCATAATATCCCGAATGTACAACTTGGCTAACTTCTCCGCGGTATAGGAAACCTGAACTGGAACAAAGTGAGCGGACTTAGTCAACCGATCAACTATCACCCAAATAGAGTCAAACTTGCCCAGGGTCTTCGGAAGACCCACAACAAAATCCATGGTAATCCTCTCCCACTTTCACTCGGTAATGGGCATCTTTTGAAGCACACCACCGGGTCACTGGTGCTCATACTTGACCTGCTGACAATTCCCATACTTAGCCACGAAATCAACTATATCTCTCTTCATCCGACGCCACCAATAGTGCTATCTCAAATCACAGTACATCTTAGTCGCCCTCAGATGACTGGAATAGCGAAAACTATGAGCCTCAGACAAGATCAACTGAATCAAATCACCAACACGGGGAACGCACACGGTCCCCAAATCCTCAAAATGCCCTCAGATTCAATCACGGCTTCCTTGGCTTCACCCCTCAAAACTCTATCTCGAATCTTGCTCAACTGAGCATCCTCAAACTGATAAGTCCTGATTCGATCCAATAAAGACGACCTCGCCTCTACATAAGCCAAAATCCTGCCTGAGGATGAAATATCAAGGTGAACGAAACTGTTGGCCAGAGACTGAACCTCCATGGCCAACGGATGCTCGGAAATAATCAAATGAGCTAAACTTCCCATACTCACTACCTTGCGACTCAAGGTGCCCATAACATTGGCTTTAGGGATGATAAAGAATAGAGATGTCATAGTCCTTCAGGAGCTCCATCCACCGACGCTGCCTGGAATTAAGATCTCTCTAAATAAACACATGCTGAAGACTACGGTGTTCGGTGAAAACCTCACAATGGACATCGCACGAATATTGCCTCCAAATCTTCTAAGCAAAGACCATAACTAACAACTTCAAATCACGGGTAGGGTAATTCTTCTCATGAATCTTTAACTGACGGGAAGCATAGGCTATCACTTTACCCTCCTACATCAGCATAACACCCAAACCCATACGGGAGGCATCACAATAGATCGCGAAATCCTTACCCTCCACGGGTAATGCTAAGATCGGAGCTGAAGTCAAAAGAAGCTTGAGCTTTTGAAAGCTCTCCTCACAATCATCTGACCACTGGAAGGGAACATCTTTTTGAGTCAATCTAGTAAAAAACGAAGCAATAACAGCAAAACCCTTCACGAAGTAACGGTAATAGGTGGCCAAACCCACAAAACTATAAACCTAGGTGATAGTAGTGGGCCTCGCCCAACCCTTCACAGCCTCAATCTTCTGTGGGTCAACCATAATCCCATCCTTAGACACAATATGGCCCAAGAATGCCATAGACTCCAACCAAAACTCACACTAAAAAAATTTAGCAAATAAGATATGCTTCTTCAACAACCCAAGAACAGTACGAAGATGGCTCTCATGCTCCTCTCTACCCTTGGAATACACTAAGATATCATCAATAAACACAATCACGAAGGAATCAAGGAATGGCCTAAAGATGCCATTCATCAAAGTCATAAATGCAGCTAGGGCATTGGTAAGCCCAAAAGACATCACTAGAAAATCATAGTGGCCATATCTCGTCTAAAAGGCTGTCTTCGAAATATCCTCCGCCCTGATCATCAACTAGTGGTAGCCTGAACGCAAGTCAATCTTCGAAAATACTGAAGCACCCTGAAGTTGGTCAAATAAATCATCAATACGAGGCATAGGGCACTTGTTTCAAATAGTAACCTTGTTCAGTTGGCGGTAATCAATGCACATCCTTATGGTCCCATCTTTCTTCTTCACAAATAACACAGGAGCACCCCAAGGGGAGACACTATGTCTAATGAATCCCTTGCTCAATAAATCCTGTAACTGCTCCTTAAGCTCTCTCAACTCGGCAGGTGCCATCCGATATAGCGGAATAGAAATAGGGTGAGTGCCCATATCTAAATCAATACAAAAATCAATATCGCGATCGGGTGGCATACCCGGCAGATCCGATGTGAATACCTCCGCGAAGTCGCTCACAATAGGGATGGACTCAAGGGGTGGAGATGCAACAGTCATGTCACAAACATGAGCTAGATAGGCTAAACACCCCTTATTTACTAACTTCTTCACCTAAAATAAGAAAATGAACTTCTTCAGAGCGGGACTAGGAGTACCCCTCAACTCGAGCCTAGGAATGCCCGGTATGGCTAAGGTAATTGTCTTGGCGTGACAGTCTAAAATCACGTGATAAGGAGAGAGCCAGGACATCCCCAATATAATATCAAAGTCCACCATATCGAGAATCATCAAATCTACCCAAGTGCCATACCCCATAAAAGTAACCAAACAAGACCGGTAAACTCGATCAACAATCACAGAATCTCCAACCGGAGTAGACATATGAACAGGTATATATATGCTATCACAAGGCAAATCCCAACCAACGGCATGATATGCAGACATATACGAATAAGTGAATCCGAGATTAAACAACACAGATGCTGCTCTATGACAGACATAAATGGTACCTGAAATCACAACATCTGAGGCCTCTACCTTAGGCTTACCTGGAAATGAATAACAATAGGCCCCACCACGTCCAGTCTAAGACCCCTCCTCTCGCACTTCGGAACCCACCTCTAGCTGCCTGGGATCCACCTCTAGAACCCTGAGAGCCACCGCGGCCTGACTGAGCGCTGTCTCTCTAAGAAGCACCACTTCGACCACCAGACGATGTCGGAGTCCTCTATGGTTGATAATCCCGTCTGGTTCGGGAGCACCTTCTAGCAATATGAAAAACCTCTCCACATAAACAAAAAAAATCAGAGGGGATGAAGGTCGATAAACCGAAGTCGAAGGTGGAGAAACAAACCCTGTTTCATCGTTTCCGAAAACGAACTCTCGGAGCTTCGTCCGGGTGGCTCACTAGGGGAAGCTTGCAAAGCTGAATGCACAGGACGGTCGGTATATGGCTGATATGGCTTAGAAGACTGACCGGCGCCCCTCGAACTAGAACCACCATAACTCCTAGTCTGATACGGTCTCTTATCATCACCACCAGATGCACGGGCCTTAGCGCCCTCAACCATAGAAGCATGCTGGACGATGGACTGGAAGGAAGCCCCCATAGCCTCCATCTGAAGGCAAGGAATTTGAAGAGAACTGACTAACCCACCAACAAAACGCTTGATCCTGTCAGCCTCAGTAGGGATTAACAGAGTGGAATAACAGGCCAGATACAAATAGCGGGTCACATAGGCCTCCACCGACATACCCCTCTACTGAAGATATAGAAACTCCTCCCTACGCGTCTCTCTCAAAGATCGAGGCACATAATTCTCAAGGAAGGCCTGGTAGAACTGAGTCCAAGTCAGGAGAGGGGAACCCTCAGGTCTGCAAGCAACAAATACCGCCACCAAGTCTTCGCGTCGCCGCGAAACTAGTAGGACACATAGTCAACTCCGTGGGTCTCCACGATCCCCATCCTATGCAGCAACTCATGCATATCCAAAATAAACCCATAAGCATCCTCAGAAGAAGTACCCGAAAACCTCGGCGGCTCTAACTTTCTGAACCTCCCAACAATGTCCTTATCATACACGGTTATAATAGCGCCCTCCATGGGCCTAAGATCATCACCAGGAGTAGGTATCGCATCAATATGGGGAGCCATAGCTGCGGCGAGGTGTACTACCCTAGTAGGTCCCTACTCAGGGGTCTGCACCCCAACCCCGGTCCCCGTGAACCTGCTCGCTGTGCGTAGTACCGCCACCGGCGCTGCCGCCGGGCATCTAGATGAAGAAAGACTCTGGCCATAATATCATGCATAGCCTGATCAGAAGTAACCTCAGGTTGGTTTCGACGGTAAAATGCGACCTACGTCAAATTATGCGGGATGTACTTCAAAGTACGGGTCGTACTTTACGGGAAAATTGTGCGAGACGTACTTCAAAGTACAGGACGTACTTTTATCCCATACATTCCAAGCAATCTTAGCCTAACTACTGGATTTTGACAATCCAGGTACGAGCTACAAGTAAGGGCCGTACTTCAAAGTAAGGGACGTACTTTGTGCCCGTACTTTTCCCGCTTCGCATGAATAATATAAATACAGGACTTCAGCTTTATTTCCCACTTTTCAGCTTCCCAAGACCTAAAACGGTTTCTCCTCTCCCCATCACCAAGAACATCAACATAAGCAATCTTAACCTATTCTAAGCGGATTATAACATATGTTAATGAACGTTAAGCAAGAACTCATTGTTCTTAACCTAGGATTTTCAAGAAAACCCATCTAAGGGTTCAAGACTTAGGCTTTTGGGATTCTTCTCAAAGGTTCAGATTTTTATACAAGTTTTGGAGCACTAACAGGTATGTAGGATTTCTATCTACATGTGGGAACAACTTTGTTCTTCCCCGCATCACGTTCTTCCATGAAAGTATGAAGTTATACCAAAACTAGGGTTCTAGCCATGTTCATGATAACCCTAAGCACATCTACTATGATACACCATGATTGTACAGCTAATTCATTATTGTTTTCTTATTACTCCATTTTGGTTATTGAGAATCTGTTTGTAATCCTTGAAAACCCATGCTTTGAATTCCATGGTTTCTTAAATACAAGTTATGAACTATTATGATTAATTTCATGAAAATCCTACATGTCTACACATTTGCATGCAAGTATATTATATAACTATATTCATGTTATAATACAAGTAATTTTATGAAATTCATGGGCTTCTTAGCCAACTATATCATATCCATGTTTTTGGAAGTTGCACAGATTACCGAGAAGGTTTTATACCTAAAACTATGTTTGCCAGCGTAGGATAAGGATCGCTCCGCCCAGTTAGGACGATTCCTTCATATTGTCCCTATTGAGGGATTTGGATCCATTCATGTCATATTCATGTCTCGTACCCCGGCAAGGTACAAGATGGCTTAGCTGATCGGGCAGAGATCAGACACCACATAATAACATGGTGGTTTCATGTCGGTTACATTAATGCTCTCTCATGATATTTTTACTCATGTTACATTATATATATATATATATATATATATATATATATATATATATATATATATATATATATGTATGTATGTATGTATTATGTATTCATATTCATGTTCATGACTAGGTTACGATTTTAGTTTAGTTTCAGTTCTTATCATGTTATTTCCTATGACATGTTTATTTCATTCAATTGCTTTACATACCAGTACATTCAATAGGCTGATGTCCCTTTTCTATTGCCCGGGGGACTGCATTTCATGATGCAGGTACAGACTTACAGGACGACGCATCTGCTCATTAGGACATTGTACCTATCAGCTGTTGGTGAGCCCCGTCTTCTTTGGGGTCTTATCATTATTTACTTTTACAATAGTTGTGCAGTTAAGGTATGCTGGGGGCGTTTTCCCAGCAATCATGTTTAGCAGTTCAGACTCATGCTAGAGGTTTCATAGACTAGTCAGTTATGTTATGTCAGATATTCAGAGTCGTCTAGCCATTTTTGGCTCATTATTATTATGTTGTATGTATTTTCTCACACCGTGCCTATATGGCTGGGCAGCACCACTAGTGGGCAGCGTGAAATGATTACCCCGGACGTGGGAGGCCCAGACGCAGGCTAATGATGATCTATGGATTGGGCTGCACGTTTCGCAACACTATTATGTTATATATGTATGAAAACTGTTTTCTTTAAAAAGGTTAAGCATGCATGGTATCCGCCTTACGAGGCAATCATATGTATATGTTATCTCTTGATCACATGTTTGTTCCATATCTTGCGTTATGTTGTTATTCATGCCTTACATACTCAGTACATTATTCGTACTAACGTCCTTTCTTGTGGACGTTGCGTTCATGCCCGCAGATCCAGCTCAGTAGGTCCTCTACTCAGCTGCAGTCAGTGTGCTCCACTTGGTTCGGAGCTGCAGTCTATTTTGGTATACTATCCTGACATGTATATATATGGGTATGACGGGGCCTTGTCCTGTCTTTTCTACAGTTCGTGTTCCATAGAGATCTGTAGATAGTTGTATGTAGTTGGGATGTTATGTAGCCTTGTAGGCTCCTATTTTTGTCGTACAGCATAGGTAGCGGCCTAGTTGGCTTGCACTGTTATCCTCAGTACGTACGTACATATGTATGTATGTATGTGTATATATATATATATATATATATATATATATATATATATATATATATATATATATATATATATATAAATGCTAGTTGCGAGTTCTTGATGCATACAGGAGTTAGTATAGCTCAGTTACAAGCTATATATGGGCCACCATGTTGCTCAGTGAGATACGAGTACGAGTTTAGGGGTGCTTGGTCAGTAGTGGTCGAGCACTAGTCAAGGCTCACAGGCTTGGGTCGTGACAAAAGTGGTATCAGAGCAGTTCTGTCCTAGGGTTGTCTACCGATCGTGTCCAGTAGAGTCTTGTTTATGGGTGTGAAGCGCGCCACACTTATAAACAAGAGGCTGCGGGGCATTTAGGAATGATTGGCCTTTCTTTCTATCTTAGATCGTGCAATAGAGCCAGAGTCTAGGAAAGATCGTTCCTGACCCTCTTTTCCTGTAAGTAAGTGCAGATTGATATAGATGAAGAGGTCGGCTTCTGATAGTGAGGTTGTAAGGAAGGCCCCCAGGGTGGACTCCGTACCATGGGAAACAGGATAGATTAAGAGGAGTCTCAGTTACTCCATTGAGTCAGATCCTTCTGAGGATATGATTGAGACGACTCCCCAGAGCCTATGACTTCTATGGAGGAGGATCCGTCAGAGGATAGCTATAATACGGACCCGTCTGAGGGTTCGTATGAGACACCAGAGGAGCAGGAGGCTCCTGAGGCTGCACTAGATTTGGTTCCTCCAGTTTCTCCTATGATTGAGCACTACGTCAGAGCAGCCATGAGTGTAAGTGTTACGAAGTATTCTAGCCCTCTGTCTTGGCCTTTAGTCAATCAGGAGTTGCCAGAGTATTCGTATCCATCAGAATATGATGGGGGGATGAGGATGGTCAGACGAGTAGATGGTGGGAGGCTGATGAAAGGGATATTCCGCTTCACAGTTCCCAGGACCAGGACGGGCCGGCTACAGGTATATGGGTCTTTTTATTAAAACTCCTTATGCTATGTGTAATTACTTTGGGATATCATCAAATAGTTGATAAATGAGAATTTTAAAGAAATCGATAACTGGAGTATTTATGGGTAATAGTGACTAATCTATTTCTGTTACCATTAGGAACTCCGGGACTAGGAATGAAAAGCAGTCACGCGTGTTGACTTGTGATTATGAAAATTTTCTAGATATTGGAAGTCCAAAGATTACGATAGTATCTATCCAACCAGGAAAGTAAGGGACTTTTCCAACCTTGAGGAAAGGCATTATAGGGTTTTATGTGGATGTTCCACTAGAACTTTAAATTGGTTTTTAAAAGATATGTGATAAAAAACCATGCAGCAATAAAAAGGATGGGTATGATCCTTATAAGATGGTTTACCTTGGCTTTTCAGACAGATGTGGTGAAGGTCACTTGACAACGGAAAAATGAGAGTGATGTCAGCTTATGAATAGAAGGGCAGGACGAGTAGGTGTTCGAGTGGAGATTATTCATTAAGTCTATATTGCCAGAGACTCATAATCAGGGCTTAGAAAATATGCTAAGAAGTCCTACAGATTCAGACGTGCGAGAAATATGAGAAACCAGAATAGCCCAAGGGAAATTAGGAGCATATGAGTCTTACGATTAGAATCTTAAATGATCGTGAGGTATGAGTCTTGCCAGCTAGGCCAAAAAGAGGGGAGATGTATTAAAGCCACATACTCAGGACAATTTTAAATAGCATTGGGATGTTTCTTAAGTGATCGATCTTGCGATTTGCTAAAAGTATTGATTGAGCTGGGTATTGAAGTTAAGGTAGCAAGTGCTACAGGGCAGATTGATATTGTTTTCTCCGAATGTTAAAGTTGGATAAATGTGATGCAACAAAATCATGGAGAAGGAGAAAATGTATACATAAGAGTAAGAAGATTATGATGTCACGAGAAGAAGAGAAGTGTAAGCAAGGGAAGTATGTTGCTAGTAAGGGTTAAGTAAAATTTTTAAGAAAAGGGTCAAGGCACTGGTAGAGGCGAAGAGCCATTTGGATGAATCTTTAAAGTTAGTGCGCAGGAAGAATAGAGTATCGCAATATGGAATAAAAGACGAATGCGAAGATCCCGGAAACAGATCATGACAAACAGGATTGTAGTATAATAATGATGGATATGGATATAACTTGAGAGGGAATAATCAGATTTTATGAAAGGTGTCAAGGTATTTCTGACTTTTAAGGTACCTCCGAAAGGATAAATATGAAGCCATATTGATACGTTTACCTAGAAAACGGAAAGCCCCCCCCCCCAAAAAAAAAAAAAGACAATTTTAGAAATAGAAAGGATTCATACTTTTAATAGAATATTTTACGAATTCCAGGGCTAATGCTATAGAATGGCAAGTGGGGAAGAGCACTTCATAAGCAAAGGAAGTCAAGAAAGACCCTAAGGGCGAAAGCAAGAAAAGTGCACTAATGAATTGGTTAAAGAAAGTTGTGTAACCATCCAGAAAAAGAGGAAGGTTAATAAGCTGACAAGTCTGGTCAAGAGGCAAACCATCAATAGCATGGGACAAGAGTCTTGATAAGGAGTACAGAAATTTGATTATAAAGGAAATAGGATGAATGTATGAGAGATATGCATAAATATGAACAAGTTATGGCATCAGAAGGGAAGATAAGAAAGGGATGAGAAGAGGAAAATTGGAATTATGAGTAGGACAAGGATCGACAAGATATTAGAATAACGATGACGCCTGACTATGGTACAACCACCTAGTAAAGAGAGACTACAGAACAGTATGAGTTGGCAAAATGAAAGAGCGGCTCGTGGAAAATAGATGAGGTAGTACATTGACTTATGATGGTATTAAAAGAAGAAACTAAATTTGATTGGTTAATAGATAAGGTCCGTATAGGAAAGGGAACAGACAAAAGTCTTCGATCGCAAAAAGGTAAATAGAGGAAATGAGTATTTAAGGACTTCAAATATCTGTGCGACTGACAAACTCAAACAACAAATAGGGTATGCCAGACTACAGGTGTTACACCTTGAAAAATTTCGCGTTATCAAGACTGTGGACGGCTTAGTATGAGCTCAGGAGAGAACAGAGTTACATAAGGATTATGGATGAAGATTATGTTATCTGAGCATAAGAACATATATATGACATTTGGAGAGTGTATGGAGTAAATCGGTTAACATGATCACTCGATGATAGCCCTCGAAACCATGAGTTAAGGTGGGGCCCACATGTCGGAATTTTGTAAAGGATATATTATAAGTGATACAAGTAGTACATCAAAAGTTGAGCAAGTACTAAGAAGGACCCATAAGCCAAATATGGACATAAGCCCTCCAAAAGGACGATTTAAGGAAACGTTTTAGGATGAGTTGACTTGGAGGGGCAGAAACGGCATTATAAGTTTGGAATTTGGAAAAACACCAAGAATAAAAGTTGTATATAATTGAAAGAGATTTCCAACCATAGGTCGTGGGCCCTCACACGATGTCGAAATCAAGAGTTATGGCCATTTTAAAAGCAAGATCCCAATTTGCCAAAAGGGTTCGCGGCCCCACATGAATAAGTCGGTGGAACCGACCTAGGGGGCTATAAATACCCCATCAGCCCATTTTTTTCAGCATATTAACATTCCAAAGAGTCCTAGAAGCCTCTTAAAACATCTCCCAAATATTATGGTCCAATAAATCAAGAATTTGACAAGATTACGCCAAACTAGTCCGTGAAAGGTGATTGTTCTTGCTTCTACTTAAGCTTGGTGTTGGAAAAGGTTGATGTGGCTGAGTCTTTTCAAGCATAAGGTATGTTATTTATCCCATCTTTTATGTTGAGTTTATTTGTAGGTCTAGTAAGCCTTAAAAATGAAACTAGTCATGGAGAAAAGGTCATAGAATGTTGTATTGTAGTTGTTGTGTTTATGGGCTGTTTTTTGGACGTGTTGTGGCCGTGTGGATGGACTGATTTACGCATATAAAAATGGTATCTAACATGGTTGGCGTATTGATGAGATTATACTCCCGATTGGGATGGAAGAAAGTGCATATTGTTGTTGTATGTTGAAAAACGTCGTGTGGGACATTTATGGAATATGTTGGTATGAATAATAGTGTTGTTAATGTTGGTATTATTGCTGTTGTTGATTGGTCGCTGAATTGTAATTTTGGGCTAGGCATATAAACGGGAGAGATCTTTGCCGATTTTGAGAATATAGAGTAGTTTGATTTGAAATTTGGAACAAGTGTGCAATAGAGAGTCTAACGTTAGTGTGAATCCTTTTAAGTGTAGGCTTACGAGCTTGGATGAATAAGCGTAGCTAATAAGAGGTGGAACAGGTATGTAAAGCTTACCCTTTCTTTCTTTTGGCATGTCTTAGTTGTAAGTAAGCTATGATACGAGCCTCGGGGTAACTCTATTCATAAGATCCGAGCATGTCCATGATTCTTATTCACTTCTTGATAATAGCATTCTTAATATAGTCGACTATGGTCTTTGTGCCTTTTATGTGATTGGATAGTAAACGCCGCATAAAAAGTTTTGTCCTAAAGGGTTTTGTGTTGAATAATGTCTCTAACTTTCATAGATGGGCTCGGATCGCTTCGATACGTTCGTAGAAGATTCCATAACGAGTAATGTCTCTAACTTTCATAGGCGGGCTCGGATTGGTTTGATACTTGTCCGTGGTCCCCGAGACTTTCCTTCGTATAGTTCTAACGACTTTTTGAAAGAACTTAGCATGACTATTGTCTTGGTTTTTAAATGATGGTTCGTCTTGATTATTCTATTGAGTCTTTGAAAATGGTTTAAGCGCATATGGTTACTCACGACTCGCTCGTGCATTACATTGTTACATCTTTCGCCGAGTCCCGGGCCGGTTATGTCATCGTGCGCACTATGCTATATTCGGAGTATGATGTGTTATGGTTCGCCGAGTCCCTCGCTAGAGCAGAGGGCCGGTACCGTATATATATTACGGTGTTATGATGTGTTATGGCGTTATGATGTGTTATGGAGATATCTTGGGTTACGGAGATATGAAATTTTCGGAGTATGATGTGTTATGGCGCCCGATGACGGGAGGGCGACCATATTCCCGAGCCCCATGCATGATTTGTGTTTTAATAAGTAAGCATTTTGGTAGTCTGGATATTGCATTTACTTTCTGTACTTCTTGTTCTGGTTATAATCCTGTTTACTGTACTTCATGCTTTATATACTTAGTACATATTTCGTACTGACCCCCTTTCTTCGGGGGCTGTGTTTCACGCCCGCAAGTATAGATACTCATTTTGGTGATCCGCCAGCTTAGGATTTCCATTCAGCTATCTTGGAGCGCTCCCTTGTTCCGGAGCCTACATTTTGGTACAAACGCCTTCGTTATATATGTATATGTATATGTATTCGGGGGTACGGCGGGGCCCACGTCCGTCATATGATTACGTTATTACTCTTAGAGGTGTAGACACATATGTGTGGGTAGTGGTGAATTCTTGTTCGGTTGTATCGTGGTGATTTGTGATTTGGACAGCCCCGTATTATGATAGCCTTACGCTTATGTGCGATATCATCTCGTGAAGGTTGTGGTGCGACCTATATATGTATATATGTGACGACTTTGGGCGACGTTCCACCCCACGTATGTATGAGTTCTTGTTATGCTAGCTATGGTCTGATGGTAGTTAACAGGTGCGTACGAGTGCCCAGCTCGGGCACTAGTCACGGCCTACGGGGTTGGGTCGTGACAACAGGGAAGATTTATCAGGTAAGAATCAAGTGAGGACCAAGAGTCCAAGAAGAATATTAAAGGAAATAATAAAGGGATGATGCGTCTGATTGGAACAAAGTTAGTGGCAGTAAAACCTCATGGAACAAGTAAAATAATAGTTCTGCAAGATATCCATGATTGAAAATCGTGGATAAAGAAAAGAGTGAAACGATTTAGGTTCACCGCATAGTAAGGAACCTGGTTCACATTTTGGTAAATTTCCAAATTTATCCCTAATTTACCAGCCGGACTAGGGATTAGAGACTTCAAGGATAAATTGAAAGAAAAAGATCAATGAAGAAGGGATTCGAGATATTCTGGATGTAAGTATAAGAATTACCGATAGCCCAAACCGAGCATAGGAAGCCTTATTAAAGGAGAGAACCAAGTAAAGTGTATGTGTGAAAGGAGATCTCGGTGTTATAATAGCTGGGAGTTAAAATACAGCAAGGATCGATTCAGTGGTTACAAGAAGGTAAGGGATACTATATTATCGGTTTCTGAGGTTATCCTTAAAAGCGAAAGAATAAGCTAAACTCCAAGAGGATGAAAGCATGGAATATTTGCGAAGCATAAAAAGGATACGAATTTCGACCATACAAAATGGGGATAAAAAGGAAGATGGTACCAAGAGCGAATAAAGGTATGTAGTGAGTATTGGGTAAACGAGCATATAAGGGTGTGGACGACAGAGGTCGAAGAGACAACGGAGATGATAAAGTACGAATAATTGGTAGACAGGCGGGTGATGAGAAAAAGGGATGACTGTGAGTATGAGCATAAATTTGAGCCACAAGAGAAGGAGAATAACATTCAAGAATTGATTGGGCAAGAAATTCAGCAAACTCAAGAGTACACCCATTGGTAGTAAAACAACAGTAATTAAGAAATACCAGAGGAATTGTGAAGCCATGACCATAGAGTCTACATGTACGGAAGGATAAGGAGCTAGTAATTGCATGAGGAAGAACCGTATATGTTAAAGAGAAACCATGATATTGCTCATATGAAGAAACCAAAGAGTTCAATAAAGATTAACCGTCAGAAATTGAGGCGCGCCCCAGTGTAAAATTAAATATTAAATATTGCTGCAGTAAGACTGGGAATGCCAAAGATTCAGTGGAAGAAAACTCAAAAAGGGTTAAGGAAAACACTAACTAGTTGAACAGAATCAATCAGTACCGGCACAACTGAACGGTATGCAGACAAGAGATAGAGCAATATTTTGGCAGAAGGGCTCCAGGTACAATTGTCAATCAACCGAGAAATAGAGGATGGAGCTCAGAGGGGTGAAAAGGAAAGAAAGACTAAATATCAAGTTGATCACCATTCATATGAATGATGAGGTTAATGGATAAGTTCTCAGAAATCACTAGCAGAATATGAGGAAAGATTGAATAGACCATAAATAAAAAAGGGTTAGACCCCAAAAAGGAATAGGAGAGGATTGTCGTTTCAACAAATCGATATAGCGTCATAAGTTTGTAAATTACGACTACGATTTATTAACTTAAGGTATATCACTTCCAAGGAACCATAAGGAGGATCATAAACTGCGTAGTTCGAATAAGTTCGGTTCCGAATACGTGAGTAAAACTGCAAGTAAGAAAAGTAATATCAGCAGATGCAGGTGAGAATATTGACATCAGCATCAAAACGAGTTCTGCTTCAACATTCGAGGATGAATGTTCCTAAGGGGGGAGGAATGTTACACCCAGTATTTCCGGAGAAGCACTTATCAAATTTTAACGTACGTATGTTGAGCTATGGCTAAGTAAAGAAACTTTAGAATATAAGGAGCGGAGTATCATTGAGTATACTCTAAAAGTAAAGGATTTACATAAGGAGTACCGGGAGGTCCTGTAAGGAAATGAGTTGAAGAAGTTGAGTTAGTATGGCTTTGGGAAGAAGATGAGTGCTACTTTGAAAGACAAAGCATGAACCAACTTGGGGAAAGAATATCTTCTAGCATATGAAGAGTTTTGAAGTGAAACAAAAGACTAAATTGAAGTTTATGAAGTCAAGTTTCCAACGCAAAAAACCGCTCGTCGATATGGCATCGGAGTAAAGAGTTATGGACGTTACAAGTATGGCTGGCAGGCCAGAGTTTTGGCCAGCGCGAACGCGCCACCCCTAGGAGTGAACGCGCAAAAGGGGCTCAGCTAACATAGCGCCAACGCGTCACTACCCAGCTCAAATGCGCAGGGTTAATCCTTAGGTCGGTGGAACCGACCTTGGCAAGTATAAAAGGGACCCTTTTGGTCATTTTTGGGTCATTTCCCAACTCTAGACCCTTCCACAACATACACATATGTTCCTACAAGTCCATATGCCAATTTTGGTCATAAAGTGTTGAAGTTAGCCATCAACGAGGTTCGAGAAGCGTATAAGGTTTTGTAGTTCTTATTCTAAACATCAAATCTTGACGGACGAAGGAATTTATCAAAGATAAACAAGATTTCAAGCTCTTCCAACCTTGATTAAGGTAAAGATGTTCTAAACTATTGATATTATGAATTGTATTATGGAGATTTAGTTGATAAAGTTTTGTAAAGTCGATTGATTGGGTTGAGAAATTTGGTAAACCTCGTATGGGATGTTTTGTGAAGTATATTGGTATCGATGATGATGTTGTTGATATTAGTGTTGCTATTCTAAAAGGATTTAATTTGATAAACCTCGTATGGGATCTTCCCGAATTTCGGCAGATTCTAAAAGGATTTAATTTGAAGGCTTAAGACAAGCATGATGATAAGCCTGACAATAGTATGAATTCTCTTGAATTTTGATTTACGAGCTTGGGAGGATAAGCGTTAAGTAGTTAAAGAGACCAAAAAGGTATGTTAAGGCCGTCCCTTTCCTTCTAAAGGCATAATTCTCTTCTTATGAACCCATACATGTTTTCCATAATATCTTTATTCCTGAAAAGCTAGAGGTTCATGATTCTCAAAGTTAATATGATGCTAAAGATAGATGTTTTCTATGAAGATAATGATGATGATGATCCCATTTGTGGAGATTCCAAAGTTTATGGTTTTGATGCTATTATGAGATTGTTGAGTTTATTTCATGACTTTCTTGATTTTATTCATTGTTGATGATCTCACCTTATGTTACTTGTTCCTTCAAGGTGGGATATAACGATGATGATTGTTCCATAATAGAAATCGGAGGTTACCGACCTTATAGAGTTGTAGCTTTTAATTGGGCTCTCATGCATGCTTTATATATATGTATGTATTTTCTCACACAGTGCCTATATGGCCGGGCAGCACCACTACGGTGGGCGGCTTATGGATAATGATAATAACACCGTGCCTATATGGCCGGGCAGCACCACTAGTGGGCGGCGTGAGATGATTACCCCGGATGCGGGCTAATGATGATATATGGATCGGGCTGCACGTTCCGCACCACTATTATGTTATATATGTATGAAAACTGTTTTCTTTAAAAAGGTTAAGCATGCATGGTATCCGCCTTACGAGGCAATCAGATGTACAGGTTATCTCTTTATCACATGTTTGTTCCATATCTTGCGTTATGTTGTTATTCAAGCCTTACACACTCAGTACATTATTCGTACTGACATCCTTTCTTATGGACGATGCGTTCATGCTCGCAGGTTCAGGTAGCAAGACCGGCGATCGGCTCGGCAGTTCCTCCACTCGAGTGCGGTCGGTGCGCCCACTTGGTTCGGGCTGAGTCGTTTTGGTATGCTATCACGACATGTATATATATGGGTATGACGGGGTCTTGTCCTGTCTTTTTCACAGTTCGTGTTCCATAGAGGTTTGTAGACAGTTGTATGTAGTTGGGATGTTATTTAGCCTTGTAGGCTCCTATTTTTGTCGTACAGCATAGGTAGCGGCCTAGTCGGCTTGCACTGTTATCCTCAGTACCTATGTATGTGTATATATATATATATATATGTTGGTTGCAAGTTCTTGATGCATACAGGAGTTAGTATAACGCAGTTACAAGCTATATATGGGCCCCATGTTGCTCAGTGAGATGCGAGTACGAGTTTAGGGGTGCTTGGTCAATAGTGGTCGGGCACTCGTCACGGCTCACCGTCTTGAGTCGTGACAGTAAGATGGGCACTTAATAATATTATCCCAGGATAATTAATCCTGATATAAGTTACCCATCTAGGAGGTGGGGTAATATAATTCAGGGTTGTGGTATAATTTTATACTAGGACTAATAATAACTCAAACCAAACACGGTATAAACTTAACCCAAAAATCTAATCTCAGTATATCCTGGCTTATACTGCATACCAAAACACCCCTAATTTTTAAAAAATTACATTTATTTATTCTCCAAAATTAATTTACTACTGTTTCTTTTTCCACAACATTTATTAGAACTAGTCTTTCAGCACGTGCATTGCACGTGTAAGTCGAATTTTATAAGGTAGCGCACAATCATAATATTTGAGTAAGCTGTTAGAGATTGTTTAGGAAAATTAAATATATCGTGATCCTACTCACATATCTCGTTTTATGGAGTTATTTGATGACCAAAAAGAAAAAATTAACGCATTATGTAGTTGAAATTTTTTCAATTGGTTGCTTTGTTGGAACCAGTGTGTCTGTTTTTTGTTGTATCTTTTAAAATAATTTAGAAAGTAATTTTTGAATCTCAAATTTTGAATAAAGATAACATTGATGCGCAACCATAACGTTTGAGCAAGTTGTTAGAGAATGTTCGGGGAAAGTAAATATATCATGATCTTATTTGCACATCTCGTCTTATGGAGTTATATAATATAATTACCTTAAAGAATCCTCAAATGCTGCCACATTTTCAATTAACTAAGTTAAAGGTTTATAGCAAAATGGAAAAAATATCAAAATATGTGCATGAACAGAGTACACAAGAAAGGATTTACTGTCACGACTTATTTTGCCTAAGTCATGCGGGCACTTACCTTCTCACCTCGATAAGCGAACCCTCAACCCAACAATAAATAAAGTCACAACACATAACTAATCAAGCGGAAAAAAATAGATAAGTAAGTCTCACGATAGATTATATATATATATATAGATATAATAAGATAGTGCGGAATAATAATAATACCCCAGGGTCTAGTCTGAATAATACAAGAGCATCTAAAAGAGGATAATATAAGTCTGGAATAATAAATACAAAAAGTGTCTATGTCTCTGGATAGAATAGGACATAAAGATAGAGAAGTCTTCACGGCAGCGAACAGCCATGCTCACCCTAGAAACTCGAACATAATGCCGAAGCGACTATCAGCTATGTGTCACATAAGCAGATCCAACCTGATACTCTACATTCATAAAGGAATGCAGCAAGTACAGGTTAGTACGAAAAAACAGTACATGGTAGGCATCATCGGTCGACTGAGCATAGCTAATATAACTCAGATAACAAAGCAGATAAACCAACAAGTATAAGTCAATGTAATCAAATCCAAGTATACGTCATCGCCTACGTAAAGCATCTAATCCCAAATGTGCCAAGTCTGAATATATCCAGTCCGAATCCAACATCACAAGTACAACAACAAAACATCTCAAAATCAAGCCATAATGCAATGCAATGCAATAGTGTATGAATGCAATGCAATGTCATGCAGATAATGTGTACACATGTACTCCGGCCGGAAATATCGACGTCTCGGTAGCACAACCCAGTATGACTCGCGAAGTCTAAGTGCCACCCGTCCCAGATCTTTGCCCAACAGACAGACGGGACCCCGAATCTCTGCCCACGGGGGGTTTTCACCTGCACCACTCTGGGGGACCCGCGGAGTCCGTCATTCTCTCAAATAACGATTCCGGAACTAACATCGGATGTCGGCCATCTCACGTCACTCCAGTAAAATCGAGCCCATCTCATCAAGTGTTTCATCAAACATCATCAGTATCTCAACTGTGTATCATGAAAATGGGAGTGCGTGCAATGCATGTATCAACATCAACAATCATGCTCAGTATCACAAATACCAACAATGGGTACGCCAACAATATATCCGAATCACAAATACCAACAGTAGGTATGCCAACAATATAACCGAATCACAAGTACCAACAGTGGGTACGCCAACAATATTTCCGATCACAAATACCAACAGTGGGTATGCTAACAATATAACCAAATCACAAGTACCAAAAGTGGGTGCGCCAACAATATCTTAATCAAGATGATAAAACAGAATCTTACATCTATCAACAACATATGGCATCAAGCCAACACAATAAAACAATCGAATCACAACATAACGGGGTGGCTAGCCCCAAACACACAACAGGGCCCAACCTAAGAAAATATCCAATCCAATTTCATACCCGAAGGTTCAGATGCTGCCTCCGACAATATAATCTAAATATGTGCTTCGTTATATCAAGTCTCACCAAGGGTAAGCCATAACCTACCTGGATGGCTGAACCGCAACACCAACAACTCACTTCTTCGCCTTGCCTTTCCGCTGAACCTCAGAACCAAAGTAGTCTAAGCATAATCGAAATCTAGATTAGAAATCATAAAGAATGATACTAATATTGCTACCATTCAATTTAGGTCAATTCTAACCCTAGAATTTGGGAAAATGGGCCTACAAAGGGCAAAACGGTAAATTCGGAAGCAAAATAGCAAATTAAGCACTAGGTGATCATAACCCAACCACTAATTACTAAATTAACTCATAGATTTATCCAATTTCAAATTTGAAGCAAAACCCCCAATTTGGGTATAAACCCTAACTCTTTGATTCTGAAATTCAACACTAGAAATGGAAGATATATGATTAACAAGCCTAGATTCATCAAAAACTAACATAAACCCCATCAATTTCATCATTAATAAGCTTAGGGAATATGTTCATCAAAACCCTCTTCCAACTTCCATTACCAAGGGATGATTAAAGGAAAGGAGGAATCTAAGATGGTTATGATTAAAGGAAGAGTAAAGGAATTAGCAAGATTTACATTCAAGAATATTCCCAAAATATCTCCAAAAACTATTCCCCAAAGCTCTAATTTGGAAATGCGAATAAATGAGGGTCTAAAGGCTTTTAACACTTCATTAATTATACAAACTGTCCGTCACCCGCTTTAGAGTCACGGGGACCGCCCAGCGGAGCCGGCCGGATCGGTCACGGCCCGGCCGGCGGTCAAGGCAAAAGTCCTTAGACCGCTCCCGGCGGTATGCATTGCTCGTGGTCTTTGGTGCCGCCAAAGCGGGCACCGGACACTAGAAACTTACCCAAGTTTCACAATTTGATCCGATTTTCTAACTAGTTCCCGAGGCCATCTGCTCACATACCAAACACATAGACACATATAAAAACACGCTATGAAAGCGCCCGTGGCCTCGAAATTCCCAATGGAGGTTTCGTTGACCGAGTCAACCCCCGATGCCTCAATTCTAATTTTTCAACCCAAGTCCCAAAATGCATCCGAGTGCATTGGGAACCGAACCAAATACACACACAAGTTCTAAACGATCATCCGGACCTCTCGAAATCGACGGAATCCCGAAAAGGGTCCGTTTACCCAAAAGTCAACTTTGGGTCAATCATTTTTCACTTTAAGTCCATATTTCACAAAAGTTGCCTGAATCATGTCTAGACACCTCGAGAAGCATGCCAACGGTCCCCTCGGGTCAAAAATGAGCTAATCAATGCTCGAGAAAGGGCGAAAATGCTGAAAAGACTATAACGATACCAATTGAACCGTCGCTCGTCCTCGAGCGAAGAAAAGGAGCGGGAAATACCTAAATCAGTAAACAACTGAGGATATCGGCTACGCATGTAGGACTCGGTCTCCCAAGTAGCCTCCTCAGTAGGACGGTGCTTCCATTGCAGCTTCACAGAAGCAATCTCTTTTGACCTCAACTTTCGAACCTGCCTATCTAAGATCGCGATAGGCTCCTCCTCATAAGTCAAATTCTCATCAAACAATATAGAATCCCAACGAACAATGTAGGTACCGTCGGCATGGTACTTCTTCAGCATCGAAACATGAAAAATCGGATGAACTCCCGCCAAGCCTGGCGGCAATGCCAACTCATAAGCTACATCACCGATACGGTCAACAATCTCAAACGGACCAATATACCTGGGGCTCAACTTGCCTCTCTTACCAAACCTCATAACACCCTTCATGGGTGAAACCTTCAATAGAACCTGGTCACCAATAGCAAACTTCAAATCCCGAACCTTCCGGTCCGCATACATCTTTTGCCGACTCTGAGCTGCCAAAAGCTTGGCCTGAATAACTCTCACTCTATCAAGGGACTCTCTCAATAGATCCGTGCTCCAAGGCCAAGCCTCAAATCCATCAAACCAACCAATCGGAGATCTACATCTCCTACCATATAAAGCCTCAAAAGGCGCCATACTAATACTCGAATGATAACTGTTGTTGTACGCAAACTCTACCAAGGGCAAGTGTTGATCCCAATGACCACCAAAATCATTAACACACGCTCTCAACATGTCCTCGAGCACCCGAATGATCCGATCGGACTGGCCATTGGCCTGGGGATGAAAAGTTGTACTGAGATCCAACCGGGTACCCAGCTCCTCATGAAAAGCCCTTCAGAAACTGGAAGTGAAAATAGTACCCCGATCAGATACAAGAGAAATCGAAACCCTATGCAATCTCACAATATCCAGAATATACATCTTGGCTAAATTCTCCGCGGTATAGGAAACCTGAATCGGAACAAAGTGAGCGGACTTAGTCAATCGATCAACTATCACCCAAATAGAATCAAACTTGCCAAGGGTCTTCGGAAGACCCGTGACAAAATCCATGGTGATTCTCTCCCACTTCCACTCGAGAATGAGCATCCTCTGAAGCACCCCACCGGGTCACTGGTGCTTATACTTTACTTGCAGACAATTCCTACACTTATCCATAAAATCAACTATATCTCTCTTCATCCGACGCCACCAATAGTGCTATCTCAAGTCACGGTACATCTTAGTCACATCCGGATAAATGGAATAGCGAGAGCTATGACCTCAGACAAGATCAACTGAATCATATCACCAACATGAGAAACGCACACGCGTCCTCTAATCCTCAGAATGCCCTCAGAATCAATCACGGCTTCCTTGGCCTCACCTCTCAAAACTCTATCTCGTATCTTGCTCAACTGAGCATCCTCAAACTGATGAGTCCTGATCCGATCCAATAGAGACGACCTCGCCTATATACAAGCTAAAATCGTGCCCGAGGCTGAAACATCAAGGCGAACGAAACTGTTAGCCAGAGTCTGAACCTCCATGGCCAACGGACACTCGGAAACAATCAATCGAGCTAAAATTCCCATACACACTGCCTTGTGACTTAAGGCATCAACCACCACATTGGCTTTCTCAGTGTGATACAGAATAGAGATGTCATAGTCCTTCAGGAGCTCCATCCATTGGCGCTGCCTGGAATTAAGATCTCTTTGGGTAAACACATGCTGAAGACTATGGTGATCGGTGAAAACCTCACAATGAACACCGTACAAATACGCCTTTAAATCTTCAAAGCGAAGACCACGGCCAACAACTCCAAATCATGGGTAGGGTAATTCTTCTCATAAACCTTCAACTGACGGGAAGCATAAGCTATCACTCTACTCTCCTGCATCAACACAACACCTAAGCCCATAAGGGAGGCATCACAATAGACAGCGAAATCCTTACCCTCCACGAATAATGCTAAGATCCGGGCTGTAGTCAAAAGGAGCTTGAGCTTTTGAAAGCTCTCCCACAATCATCCGTCCACCGGAAGGAACATCCTTCCGAGTCAATGCGGTCAAGGATGAAGCAATCGCAAAGAAACCCTTCACAATGCGACGGTAATAGATGGCCAAACCCATAAAACTACAAATCTCGATGTGAGGTGGGCCTCGCCCAACCCCTCACAGCCTCAATCTTCTGTGGATCAACCATAATCCTATCCTTAGACACAACATGGCCCAAGAATGCACAGACTACAACCAGAACTCACACTTCGAAAACTTAGCAAACAGGCTATGTTTCTTCAACAACCCAAGAACAGAATGAAGATGACTCTCATGCTCCTCTCTACTCTTGGAATACACCAAGATGTCATCAATAAACACAATCATGAAGGAATCAAGAAATGGCCTAAAGATGCCATTCATCAAGGTCATAAATGCAGTCGGGGCATTGGTAAGCCCAAAAGATATCACTAGAAACTCATAGTGGTCATATCTCATCCGAAATGCCGTCTTCAGAATATCCTCTGCCCTAATCTTCAACTGGTGATATCCGGAACGCAAATCAATCTTCGAAAACACTGAAGCACCCTGAAGCTGGTCAAACATATCATCAATACGAGGCATAGGACACTTGTTCGAAATAGTGACCTTGTTCAACTGGCGGTAATCAATACACATCCTCGTGGTCCCATCTTTCTTCTTCACGAATAACACAGGAGCACCCCAAGAGGAGACACTCGGTCTAATGAACCCCTTGCTCAACAAATCCTGTAACTGCTCCTTAAGCTCTCTCAACTTAGCAGGTGCCATCTGATATCGCGGAATAAAAATAGAACGAGTGCTCGGATCCAAGTCAATATAGAAATTGATGTCGCGATCAGGTGGCATACCCGGCAGATCCGACGAGAATACCTCCGCAAACTCACTCACAATAGGGATAGACTCAAGGGGTGGAGAAGCAACAGTCGTATCACGAACATGAGCCAAATAATCTAGACACCCCTTACTTACTAACTTCTTCGCCCGAAGAAAGGAAATGATCTTCTTCGAAGCGGGACTAGGAGTACCCCTCCACTCAAGCCTAGGAATGCCCGACATGACTAAGGTGTCTGTCTTGGCGTGACAGTCCAAAATTGCATGATAAGGAGAAAGCCAAGACATCCCCAATATAACATCAAAGTCCACCATATCGAGAATCCTCAAATGCCTTATTAAATTTCGTTAAAATGAGATGCATGTCACATTTTCAATTAACTAAGTTAAAGGTTTATAGCAAAATGGAAAAATTATCAAACTATGTGCATGAATAGGGTACAAAAGAAAGGATTTACATAGATAAAAATTTCACTTGATTTTAAATTTCTAAATACTAGGAATTCTTATATAGTTAAAATAATAAAAGATTTATAGTCAAAATTCTAATTAATGTAACACATATGATCATATGTATATTCATAGACGTAATAGGCGCACAGATCATGCAAGAATAATAAGTGATTTATGTCGATTTTACTTATCATATTTATATGTTGCATGTCTATAAAGAAAATATTTAAAAGTATTATTTGTTTAAAGTCATTTATTTATTCTCTAAAATTAATTTGACACTGCCTTTCTTTTACCACCACATTTATTAGAACTAGTCTTTCGGCACGTGCGTTGCACGTTATATCGAGTATGTAAAATAATATCAATAATACTAAGATAAAATTATGAATAGGTAAGTATACATGAAAGAAAAAAAAAGTAATGTTTCTGTGAATGACCAAATGTCTCCTCTGGCCGCTTAGATATTTCCCTGAAAACTTGAAATCAAAATGAAAAAGCGAATCAGTCAGTGTCCCGATTTTTATATGTGCATTCTTGGCTGCTGAGTTGTTCCTTGAAAACTATGTTTGATCAATTTCGGCAATTCAAATTTAGCATTCGTCAAATAAAGACAAGGACTTTTAAAGTGCAACTGGAGGGACTGACAAGAGTTTTAAATCAATTATTGCGAAGAATTTCCTTTTATTGTAGTTGTAATAGTGATATTCTAGCACGTATTGAGAAAATTATTTAAAATTTTCATTTATTTCTTTCACTTTTGGCATTTAAATCTTATTTTAAATTTTATAGTTTTTCATGTGTTTTAATTTTGAGTATAATACGCGACAATTCTATTTTTTTTTTAATGATATTACTCCCTTGGTACGTGTGTTGCACCCGTATGTCGAGTTTTGTGGTATTCAATATTTTAAAATAATATCAACAGTACGGAAATAAAACTTTGAATAAGTAAGTATACATGAAAAGAAAGTAACGTTTTCGCAGATGACCAATGTGGATTGTACGATGTTGTTTGTCGAGGTTAAAATGATTGGACGTCATCTTAACCTACAAAAATGAACAACCAAATTCCAAATTTGGGAGAAGAAAATATTGTTTAGTAATATTTTTTCTTTTGTGATTATCGTTATAGTTTGTAGTCAATTAAGCTAGTATGACATTTCCTCATTTGGCTATAATATATATATATATATATATATATATATATATATATATATATATATATATATATATATATTCTTTAAACAATAGCAACTCAATTCTAATAACATATATATTTAATTATATATATATATATATATATATATATATATATATATATATATATATATATATATATATATATATATATATGTTAATATTGTGTTAAGCATAAAACTCAATGCAATAACATAATCTTTAAACAATAGTAATTCTTCTAATATATCATATATTCAGCTTGATTGTTTTCTGACTTTTTAGATATTTTAGCAGTATAGTTTAAAAGAGGGAAAACAAAATTAAATAACAAAATGAGATTTGAATAGGATCAAACTCTCCATCACCCAGTCTGAATCATTGTAAGAGAATTAACGAACAAAAATAGATTGAATAAAATAAAGAAGCAAACCAAAACTATCTCAGGCACGTTTATGTCTCCTCTTGGACGTTGTTTTATTCCCTTAAAAACTTGAATTAAGTGAAGAAGCATAATAGTATCGCCTATCGCTTATATTGGTTCAACTGTCTCATCATGGCCGCTTAGATATTTCCCTTAGAATTTGGAATTAAAAAGAAGAAGGGAATCAGTCAGTGTGTCGCGCTTTATATGTGCGCTCTTGGCTGCTGAGCTGTTCCTTGAAAACTATATTTGTTCAATTTCGCAATTTTTATTATTTGTCAAATAAAAACTAGAAAGACTTTGAAAGTGTAACTGTATGAACAGACGAGAGTTTTGAACCAATTATTGCGAAGAATTTTCTTTTATTGTTGAGGTAATAGTGATATTTTAGTACTAAATTGAGAAAGTTATTTAAAATTTATCATTAATTTCTTTCACTTTTGTCATTTATATCTTATTTTAAACTTTTATAGTTTTTCATGTGTTTAAATTTTGAATAGAATACGTGACAATTCTGTGTTTTTATGATACCACTCCCTCGGCACGTGCGTCGCACGTATATGTCAAGTTTTGTGGTATTCAATAGTGTAAAATAATATTAAATAAAATTTTGAATAAGTAAGTATACATGAAGAAAAAAGTAATAGTTCTGTGGATGATTAATGTGGATCGTATGATTTTTTTGTCGATTAAAATAATTGGATGTCATCTTAACCTACGAAAATGAACACAAAAATTTAAATTCGGAGAAATAAATATTCTTTTAGTAATATTATTTTCTTTTGTGATTACCATTATATTATAGTCTGTAGTTGCGCATCATCAATTAAATTAGTATGACCTTTCCTCATTTGACTAAAACTTATCCTTTTGTTGTCCATTATATACTACTGTATATATATTGTTAATGCGGAAAAGGGCCAAATATACTCATGAACTATTGAAAAAGGGCTAAATATACCCCTCGTTATACTTTGGGGCCAAATATACCCCTACCATTATACTTTGGGCACAAATATACCCTTCATTTTAACGGAGGACATGTGGCATCATATTATTGGCCTATTTTAACTATTTTCAAATTAATTAAAAATTGAGGCAAGCTCCATCAAGGACGCCGCCGTCGCCGGCGCTAGTCAAAAACATATTCACCACCACCCCGCCACCCTCCTCTACCGCCGCCTTCCATCGCGTCGTGCTCTTCTTGCTACCGCCAAATCAAAAACTCAACCCAAAACAATTCCATCTTGAACAAAACCCAAATTTTATTTGCTTAACAACTACCAGAAATAGCAAAAAAACTCAATCTCGAACAAAACCCAGATTTTGTTTTTGCCTAACAATGACCAGAAAAGGCAAAAAATTCAATCTTGAACAAAACCCAAATTTTTTTTTTGCTTAACAATGACCAGAAAAAGAAAAATTCAACAAATTGCACAAGACCCAGAAAGTATTTTTCCCAAAAGAACAAGAAAATCTGAAAAATTGGTACTGTAAATGGAGTTGTGCAGGTTCTTGATATACTTAAAAACGATGACGTTTTTTGAGGTAATAACGGCGACGGAAGGTGGCGGCGGACGAGGGTGGCGGGGTGGTGGTGAATATGTTTTTGACTAGCACCGGCGACAGCGGCTGAAGGTGGCGACGGCAGCGCCATTGATGGAGCTTGCCTCAATTTTTAACTAATTTGAAAATAGTTTAAAATAGGCCAATAATATGATGACACGTGTCCTCCGTTAAAATGAAGGGTATATTTGTTCCTAAAGTATAACGGTAGGGGTATATTTGGCCCCAAAGTATAACGTGGGGTATATTTACCCCTTTTCCAATAGTTCAGGGGTATATTTGGCCCTTTTCCGTTGTTTATATTGTGCTGAAAATAAACCTATGCAACAACATAATATTCAAACAGTAGTAGGTCTTCTAATATACCATATATTCAGCTTGATTGTTTCCTTATTTTTACATATTTCAGAAATACAATTTAAATGTGATCATGACCTATATCGGCTAACGCTACAAATGTTTTGCGTCTTAAACTTTTTAACCTATCTTTAAGAAATGGTAGCCTCTTTTTTTCCTTTTTACGCAGACATATCAAGTCGAATAAAAGTAGTATTTTGCAACAAAAAAAAAAATGTGCATAAAGAACGAAAAAGAGGATAGCTAGCAAAGAAATATAAGATTCAAAAAGGAGGGTCTCGCCAATTTTTTTAAAATAAAATGAATCAAAGTTTCAGTTAATGTTAAAATAATAGTTGATGGCCGTTAAAGGAGACCAATATCAAATAATGTCCAACAGTACCAACCCTTGAAAACCAAATAGAAACGGTTAGTCACATTAGTAACTAATCTCAAGACGTATACACTTCTTCAAAATTTGACTTTTATATTATTTATTTTAATAAATAGAAGTTTGTTAAGTAGAGTATTTAAATCAATAAGAAGGGTATTTTAGTTTAACTTTTAACTTAAGGGCTTTCTCTTTTTTAATATAATATAAATAAATAAAAGTAAAGGTTGAAACATCTTGATTTTCTAAAATGAAAAGTATATTAGATCAATAGTAACCATGACAAGTAAAATGAACTGAAAAAATAATTCATATTTGGAATCATTAGGAATGTTCATAATTATAGCTTCAAATTCGACAAAAACTCACAGCTTTTAATTCGACCTTATACATACATGAAAATAGATACAAAAACAAACAAATCAATATTTAACTTAGACTTCACTATAATTAAATCCTAAATGTGTCACTAGTTATAATCAATTTCGCCAACAATAAGACCTTAACCAAATCAAAAAGGGGAAAAAGGTATCTTATTTGTAGATTTGGTGAAGTTGCTGTTTTGTCATGACCTTGAGAAAGTGGTAAATGGCATCCCAGAAAGCTTGACACTTGTCATCCACAACAAAGGATAACAATAAAAAGTGGAAAAGAGTATCTCGTGGTTTAATTAACAAATATAATAATAATAATAATAATAATAATAATAATAATAATAATAATAATAATAACAACAACAACAATACAAAAATAATACTTCCTCTCTCTCAATTTAAGTGTCTTACTATCATTTTTGATTTGTCCCTTAAAGAACTGTCTCTTTTTATATTTAGTAAGTTAACAATTCAAATATCTTATATAGCAAGTTAAAATCACAGGATTCAAAAGATGTTTTGCTAATACTTTACACATCTTTAATTTCAGATCACAAGATAAAATAACCTCCCTTTATTTTTTATTCATCGTGTCAAATCAAATTATGATACTTAAATGGAAACAGAGAGAGTATCATAACAATAATGATAATTATAAACGAAGAACTATGAAGATGATACTAGTCATTAAAAAATACTTAAACTATTCTTTGTGGATAAGGCAATTGGAGCACTTTAAATCAGCCACTTGAGGGGACGGCCAATGTTAGAATTTGGATCAATATTGTAAAAAGGTGAGTCCGGAACCAAAATAACCCCAAAAAAAATATTTTGAACCAAAATACCCCAACAAAAAAAAATGCTACAAAACTGCCTTTAGCGCAGTAAAAAGCAGTTAACGGGCACGGCGCCGTTAAGTGCTTTAGCGCAGTAAATTACTGCGCTAAAGGGGTCCGTGTTTTTTTTTTTTTTTGCCCTTTTGGTTAACCCCTCTTTCATTACACTTTTTAACGTACTTTGACCATAGATTAATCATGCTTCGAGACCCCGAAACTTCAATATTTTATATAGAACCCTACTTATTTTTGTGCGATTAATAAGGTAGGCTCAATACATCAAGGATAAGAAAACCTTCGGATTGCCGTTTTAGTAGTTGAAAAGTGCTCGAACGCCATATTTGTTTGAAGGCTTGGTGTCATTAGCTTTAAGTTCTTCACGAATACTTAAACTTGTTCATTAATAATAAACCAAAAGTAGTAAAAATACAATCATAAAAAAAAAAAAAAAAAAAAAAAACTTAAAATACATTCATCAATTCATGCCCTTGAGTTGATGAAAAACTAAACATACTAATATTCTTCAAAATAGCAACATCATCATAAATTAAACTTAAAAATAAAATCACAACATTCTTAATCATCATCAGAATAGAAGTCCTCAATATCGTCCTCAGAAAAATATTGGCGGTTTCTTAAGACACATCTTTTTTCAGTAGATATTAGTTTTCTACCGGTTGATGATGCTTGTTCTTCGGCCAACTTTGGCATGTAAAATCTACATCGTCTTGCAAGACGTCCGTTGTTTTCTTTTTTAATCCTTTGCACGGCAAGCTCGCAAGTTTCTGGACCTACTTGAGGCATGGATATGGAGTACCTTGTTGGGATTGGAGCGTTGAGATTTTCCAAGTCACGAACAAGACGTTCTGATTCGGCAAGCCGATGTGCCCATTCTCGGCGTAAACCGCAATAATATTCTCGCGGATCTGAATATTTCACATCGTTAAATCATCATTACGCTCTATAAGAAGGTGGAGATTTAGCTCATCTAGTTTGAAATCACCGGTATCGCTCGAAAACCGCTATGATTTGAACTCTCATCATCACCGCCATTTGGTTCTTTTGGAAGGAGTAAAGACCAGCCGAGTTTCTACTACTTGACATTGAATACGTTGTAGTATAATAACAAAAAGAAAGTGCTACTTATATAGTTGCAAACCCCCATGTACTCCTAGTTAAGAGGGGGGGGGGGGGGGGGGTGGTCTTTATGACCCTACCTACTTACTTTATATAAAAAAACATTAATCTTTATCGGACATCTCACGCCTCCGAATCCCACTTGGATCTAAATCTTGTGCTACCATGTACACCATATTCTACCCTAAGGTAACGTATTTGCATCGGATTGTTCTCTTCGCGAAAACGGTTAAGAGCAAAATTATACTCTTGTGGAGTTCCACGAGGCATTGACATAGCACGTTTTTTTGGGCGTTTAAGCCCTACTGACGCTAATTTTTGCTCTAGTGTTGTAGCCTCCCTAACACGCCAATTTCATTCCTCTGTCATCATATTGTTGTAATGTTGGTTGCATCTCTCGTTCGGGTTGTTTGAGTATTCAAAATCTTCACCCAATTCCCATGTCCTACCCATTGCGTAGAATATGTTTTCTGGAGTGAACGATATAACACGACTAATATCTCTAAATTGGTCAAAAAATGACATAGTAACTCAATTTGTGTGTGTGGTTGGTAACTATTCGTCAAATTACGTTATATAACATTTAAAGTTTGATTCGAATTATGACATTTTTCGTATGACGCTTGAGGTGAAAAAATATTGTATATAGCACGATAGCATAGTAAAAATAAGAATTTACCGCGTTATACATATATAACGCAAGTAATTTATCGCTTTATTCGACATAGCGCAAGACGCATCGCGCGCTATTCCCCGCGGGTCCGACATAGCGCGGTTAATTCATGTGTTACGAAACACTCCGTACTTAATTTGATTTGATGTAACACTGCAAGACACACTAATTTCATGCATGCGTTGGTTCAATATTCAAACTTCAAATCTTATTAATACAGATTTCGAATGAGAGAAAAAAAAGTCTAAGTGTCATCCAATTTTTAACACAAATTCTAATTTTCATCCGAGTTTTTTGCTTTTTGTATTCCTCCTAAATTAGTCAAAAAAAATGGAAGATGTTCCAAAAATTAGAGTTTCTTTATCTTTTCGGGACGGACAAATTATATTAGAGGAAAATAATTTGCGCTATGATTCTTCCCCAAAATACCATATTAAGTTTTCACTTGACTTAAAATTCTCAAAACTACTCCAAGCCTTGTATAATAGACTACAAGTTAGTAGGAGTGATTTTGATTTAAATATAATTGGAAAATATCCAATGTCATTTACGTCGCAAGGTGTAACTAGTTATGGACAGTGGTACATTCAAGACGATGGTTCTTTGACGGATTATTTGAAGGCGCCTTATGATTATAGGGAATGCATAACTTTAAACGTCCTTGAAATGTACATAGAGAAGGTCCCCATTAATCGACTGGAATTCATGGCTAGGGCTCCTCGGGAAGCCCGAAATAGACCTCGCCGGGAAGCCCCGTCTAGAATTCAGCCCGAAGTCACTCAAGCGGAACCTACTTATGAACACAATTACCCTGACATGGGTACTTATGAAGGCATTTTGACGAGTCAAATGCCTCTGGATAGATTAAGTCAGCAATTTGATGGACAGTGGTAAATATTCATTTTTTACATTATTATTATTATTATTATTATTATTATTATATGTAGTGGCACTTGAATGCTATTAATGATATCGATTATATTATTTAGGGGTTATACACCTGATATGGATCATATTGGACGGTCCCCTCAATCGGGATGGATGAATCAGGTTGGAACATCTCGCCTATCCAACTACTCAAAACGATGGTCCTTCCTCAAGTTTCGGTGCAGTTGATTACTATCGGTATGTCTTTTTTTTTAACATCAAAAGTATTATTTGATGTGTAGTAGTTAAAATACTCTACTTTCTTATGTAGGGAGAATGTGGTGGTTGCACCAAATTATAGGCAAAGACCTGCTATGGATGGTCCGGATTATCCGAATTATATAGTGACATCATCGAGAGATAGTGAGGAAATACCTAATGCGGAGGAAAGTGACGATGAGCAAAGTGAGGATGAGGTTGAGGTTGGAACTAATCCTCAATATCAAGTAGAATTTGTTGCAAGACATGATGAACAAATTCAGAAGCACACCAAGAGGAACCGAATTCACAGCAACCATTTGAACGAAGAGTCGACTCGGATTTCTCAGCCGCAAAGCTAATTTCAACGCAGAGTCGACCCCGATTCAGTGGCATTCCGATGAGATCCCCTATCTTGATCATCTTCAAGCTCGCCCAGATGCTGGAAAAGAGCCTTTTGTCTTTACTAGGGATGATGATCATATTCGGCGAAGTTTGTGGAAAGAGCCAGTGGATCTTTTAAAACAAAAGGCTCATATTGAAAAAGGCATGATTTTCGGCTACCGAAAAAAATCATTGCAAAGGGTTGTTAAGATTTATTACATCCGGGGATGAGGAGTTTAAAGTTGACGATTCCACACGAAAACTTTGGTGATTGGTCGCAAGCGAAAATATCAATTTGCGAATGGATGCTCCGTGGTAAGGAAAGCCGTCGAAAAGACGTGGACTATTTCAAAAGTTCTACACAAAGCACACTTGTGATATGAGTGACCTCCCGGATGATCATTGCAATCTAGATACCAATATGATTGCTCGTGTGTTAGTTGGCGACATTGGAAAAAGCCTAAGGTATCCTTCGCCTAAGTTTATTTTATTTTTGGTGTTAATATAATGTTCTCGTTGTTGTATCCGATATTTCAACTTATTCGAGTTCTCTATTAAAGATTGTATTACAAAGTAGTCACGAAAGTATATAGCAAAACCGTTAGCGGGAGGAAGGCATATCTTGAGCGTAGGCGTGCACATGAGATAGTTCACGAATTAGAAGGGCTCTTTCAAGAAGTTAAGCCGAGATATATGGCGGCTCTACAACACTTCAATCATGGTACCGTTGTTGAATGGAAGCTCAAATCGAAGCTTTCGCGTGTGCCGTAATATTTTTGAGTTTGTGTTTTGGGCATTCAAACCACGCATTGATGGTTTTGCTCATTGTCGACGATAATATCAATAGATGGAACATATGTGGACGGGGTATACGACATAAAGCTTAATTACAGTTGGAATGGATGCAAATGGAGCTATATTCCCTCTAGCTTTTGCAATTGCAGCTAATCAGAGCATTAGTACGTGGGGTATGTTTTTGGACTATTTAAGGCAACACGTTATTAAGGATCACATCGGAATATGTGTGATCTCAGATAGAAATGCTGGCATATTGCACAATATGTTCAATTTGCAGGGGTGGCAGCCACCCTTTGCCTACCATCGTTATTGTTTAAGGCATTTGAAGGCAAACTTCCAAAAGGCATATCGAATCCAAAGACTTTGCAATTGGATGTGGGCGGGCAACAGCAATGGAGCATCGGAGAAGAGGTTTAACCCGCAAATGGACATTATTAGGCGGGCGAATGAGGAAGCCTTCCACGGTTGAATGCAATTGATAAAGACAAATGGGCATTACACGGACGAAGGTAGGGATGGTATCCGACAACAAACAACTCCGAGTCATTCAATGGCTTGTTGAAATGCGCACGGGGACTACCCGTCACCGCAATGGTGAGAATGACTTTTAAGCGAGGTTGTGGAGCGGTTCGTCAATAGATCAAAAGAGGCCAAAGCACGTACACAGGGTTCAAGATGGATGCCAAACCGTCACAATTGTTCGAGTACCACAAATATAAGGCTTAAAATATGATCGGATGGAGTACAACTCTGCCGAGAGCGCATATTTGAACGACAATAAGTGTGCACCAAGGTAAAGGAGGTAACGTCCACACAAATTGTGAGATTCAAAGAACATGCACGTACGGCAAGTGGCAATCATATCATATGCCACGTTCTCATGCCTTCAAGTGTTTTATCACAATGGGAAGAACGCTCCTACATGGCCGAGGAATATGAAAATTATGCGGGGTTATGCCGGAAAGTTCTACCCACTTGGTAATCCATTTTCGATCCATTTTCAATGGTTACAAATAAAGCATTTATCCGTAAATTCAGAATGAATGCATACTCCCGTATTCATAATTAAATGGATGTTCCACCGGGGAGATACACTCGAAAATGCTCATTTTGCAATTATGTTGGTCATGATAAGCGCAAGTGTCCCTTACGGCATGGTGGTCAAACTACATATCGCGGTGGAAGTACCTCTCGTGGTGGAGGAAACTTTCGTGATGGTAGATCTAGCAGTGGTGGCACATCTAGTGGTGGTGGCACATCTTGCGGTGGTGGCGGAAGATCAACTCAAAGGCATTAATTGATGAATTTTTTTTAAGTTTTTTTCTTTGTTTGATGATTGTATTTTAAAAAGTTTGAATTTCTTATTAATAAACAAGTTTAAGTATTTTCATATTGTTATGAATGATACAATTTAATTATTTTGAGATTTGTATGAATGTTGCAATTTTGACTAAAAAATAGTAAACTTAAATCTAAATCCAAGTATTCGTGAAAAACTTAAAGCTAATGACATCAAGCCTTCAAACAAAAATGGCATTCGAGCACTTTTCAACCACTAAAACGGCAATCCGAAGATTTTCTTATCCTTGAGAGCCTACCTTATTAATCGCACAAAAATAAGTAGGGTTCTATATAAAATATTGAAGTTTCGGGGTCCCGAAGCATGATTAATCTATGGTCAAAGTACGTTAAAAAGTGTAATGAAAGAGAGGTTAATCAAAAGGGCCAAAAAAAAAAAAACACGGACCCCTTTATTATTGCGCTAAAGGCAGTTTTGTAACTTTTTTTTTTGGTTGGGTATTTTGGTTCAAAATGTTTTTTTTTGGGTCATTTTGGTTGTGGACTCTAAAAAGGTCATCTGCTTTATTTACCTTTTTGCCCCTTTTGTGGGCCCTTCTTATTTCACGCTAACATCTCATTCTTTCCCTGAGAGACCGCATATACATTAGTACGGTAAGCAAAAAGATAAGTACTTCCCACCATCACGAAATCTTTATATTAAAATAGTATTTACTTTGTTTAATTATATTTTTGGACACCGCATAGCTTTTTTTTTTTTCCGGCAAATTGCTCAAGAGTGTCACTGCGGGATGAATGTTTAATTTTTATTCCCGTTTTACATATGTTGTAAAAATAGACATGCTAGAATTTATGACTTTTCGAGCAAAGTGAATAATATATTGTTCTTCGATAAAAGCCGACATATTACAAGCTTTTGAACAAGCTATGATTTGAGTCAACAAAAAACTTATGAAGATCCAATATGATTATGAGTATCGTAACAAAACAGATATTGTGAATATAGCGTGAAGTTCTATCAATTTGTCACAATTTTCATGCTACTATCTTGGAAATTCGGATTAGACGACAAAACTTGGAGAAATGATGATGAGCAAACGAATGAGGAAAATGCAGTGTATGAACTTTATGTTGTGTCACATCGAGGTCCTTCCACTGCACCGTGCTTCATGAGATGCCAATTATAATTAGTTCTTAATTAGTTTGAATTATAAAATTATATTTCTAGCCGTCATTATAATTTTATTTCTAATCTAGTCAAATATTCCGACAACGTACATGGGAGTGGTTATTTTATGTTGCGTTTGACAAGGACACGCCCATCAACTACAATAGATTTTGTTTGGTAAGGCATATAAAAAATGGAGTATTTGTTTTGTTTAATCTTGCTCTTCACTTTCTTTGGTTGTTTACCAAAATCCAGGGGTCTTTATTTCTTTCTATTTTGTTTTATTTTCCTTCTCTTTATTGTGGGGAAGGTGAAATGGAATCTACATTCATATTGACCACTCTCTTTGATCTTCCTTTTCAGAGGAAAAAAAGGGGATTTCAACGATCCCTACAATAATTAAAAAGTTGTAAAGAAAAAGGGAGGAATTGGGACGTTGACATTAATGGTTTGTTGAGACGAAATTATTGCCTGTATATATGATAAGTCAATTTCTATATGTTGGTTGAGGACCTTTGAGAATTGTAAGAGTTTGCTTCGTAAATAAGAAACCAGAAGTCCCTACTTTTTTGGCGTGTGGTTCTTGAAATATGCTACAAGCTTCATTATCAAGAATTTCTGGGGTCTACTTTTTTCATTTTTCACTTTGGCAACTAAAAAGTTTCATTTATATCATGTTTTCCATCTTCTTAAATTAACTTCTACAATCATCTCGACCGAAACATGAATTACATAACATTATTTATATCCGACCACAACAGCAGAACCACCCACACTTACAACCTGACAGTGATGTGAGTTTTCAGTGATTTTAGGAGCTAGAGGATTTTTACCGGTTGAGTGATTTATTTGATCGGGTGGGTTATTGAGTCAGATATTTTAATAGGTTAGTCTTTTTCCTTTATTTTTTGCTTTTAGTTTATCTACATGGAGCACACATCAACTAAAAATTCCAGCTGGATGTGTTTAATGTAAAATTGCAAGGAACATGCCAACTTTTTACAGCTTAAGCTGTCTGCAAGTATATGATCAAACTTCAGATGTCCGAGTATATCTTGTAAGCTTGTTTAATTAGTTTATAGTTAATCTTGGGTTTGGACTCACTGTTTGTCACACTCTCATCTTGTGCATAAAGAATTTTCCTGTTCAAAAGTCAACATTCAAATATCCTTTTTCATGGCACATTCCACAGCAGGAGTTAACCTCGAACACTTCTCATAGAACCACAACAAAACTTAAATGAAAGAACTCTATCACTTCATTTCTCTTCAAGTTCAATATGCAAACACAGATAAACGACTTGCATCCGTTGAAACACACGTTTAATTTCTTCGTTTTACTGATGACATCAACTCTGTCTATGTGATTTCAAGGCATAGACGATCCCTAACCCGGATAAAGTACAAAGGTTACAATAAGTTAAAGAGTCGAAATAGTTGCCACTTATAAATCCTTTGAATATTGAAAGATAAGGTACATATAATCAACCTCAACTAATGAAGCGCATGTATTAACTATAGATGAAGTTCCGTGAGAAATGATGCGTGGTCTCCCACATCATCAGATCTCCAATACTTAAACGTAGGGGTGTAAATAGTATGGTTCGGACGGTTATTTTATAAAATTTATATCATGCTAATTTTTTGGTTATTTGATTTTGTAGAACCAAAATTAGACTTTTGAAACCGCCCATCATCTCGGTTTCTCTTCGGTATCGATACGGTTCGGTTAATTTTCGATTTTTTTTTTAAGAAAAAGAACAACATGTTATAATCACCGTTGTTTTAAAAGGCGTTTCGGGGCGAGCTACGGGGCGGGGCGTACCAAAAATGCCCCGGGCGTCCCAAAAGGCGTGAAAGTCCCAAAAAGGCGTACGCCCGGGCGTTTGGGGCGAGTTTTTTTTGTTGGGGCGTGTTGGGGCGTAAGCCCAGAAAACTTCTTCAAACTAAAACGAAATTTGTTAAATAAGTCCTTAGTATAATGCCCAAATTCTCAAAAGTCAACATGTAATTACTCAAATGTTTTAAAAAGAAACTGAAACATTAAATTTAGGGATAATTTCAGAGACCTCCCCTCACGTTTAACCTTATAACACTCACCTCCCTTGTGATTTCGGATATTACACTCACCTCCCTTGTGATTTCGGATATTACACTCACCTCCCTTATTTTGAATATTTTGTAACGAAATTTGTTTTAATGGTAATCTTTCAACAACATTCCAAAAATACCCTTTTGTAGCATTAATATAATTATTTGATACTCTTACATAACTGGTAATCCAAACAATATTTTGTTCAAGTTCTTAATACTATATTTCATTTAGCTTGAATTTGGATTCACAAGATGAATCAACCGATGAAAAAGCTAAATAATGTTTCAAAATCTAAAGAGACCATAAGAAATTATAAGAATATAAATCAAGGGGTAAGTTCTTTTTTTTTTGGGATATAAAATGTTACATGCCTATTTGGCCTACAAATATTTATATAAACATTACTTATTCCATCTAACATCATATATACATTTTAGTGTGATAATTTTAATCACGTTCAAATATAAAAAGTTATATTTTCTATACGTATTCAACAGATAGTATTTTATTTCTCCGATAATAAGCTGTGTTTATTTATAATAAATTATTTTTTGTACTTAAACTATTACATATGTAACTGAAAAGACTACGTCTAAAATTTAAAATGTTTAAGCAGTAGCAATTATCAAATTGCGTAGTTTATTACCGGAATAAATAAATGCATCCAATACAAAATGGTGCTAAATGGAGCACTGTCGGTGAAAATTTCAAGTCTTAAATTAACTTTGAAGATTTTCATGCAAAATTTAGTATTCAATATAATGCCAAGAAAGGGTAACTTTGGAATATTGGATAAGTTTTATCACTAAGACAAGTTTGGTTACAAAAAAATTAAAATAAGGGAGGTAAGTGTAATATCCGAAACCACGAGGGAAGTAAGTGTTATAAGGTTAAACGCGAGGGGAGGTCTCTGAAATTATCCCTTAAATTTAAAAGTCAAGACCTTTTTTTATTGCTAGAATGCCTAATATATGTTCTTTTCCAATTATTTATCTTGTCTTTTACTATCTCAAAAAAAAAGTAACTTGTCTTGAAAGCGTATAAGGATTGTTTAATTAATTTTTTTTTGTGGGAGTCTGTATATATATATATATAATAGAATGTTCTAATTAGTTTTTTTTTTGGGGGTGGAGCATATATATATATATATATATCACTTATTTATAGTTTTCTTCAATTTTTTACGCTATTTCACTTATTTAAAAGTATTTATTATAATTATATCATTTTATAAAATACTAAAAATTAAAATCTCATGGGGCTTACGCCCGTGCCTCGGGCTTACGCCTGGAAAAAAGGACGTAAAAAACGCCCCGCCCTCCGAACTTATTTTTAAAACACTGATAATCACTAGTAAAAGTTAAAGACACGATATCACGCATACTTTTATAATAACCCGAAAAATTTTTAAATTTTACTATTTAAAGCGTGATGAACCAAGATAAATGAAAAAAGACAAGAATAAAGATTAATTCCTCTATTTTACGATAGAGTGTATTGGGGGATAAAAATTATAATTTAGATCGCACAAGGAGAAAAAATCAAAAGATGGACAGTTCAAAAAAATAAGTCTACTAAGATTAAATATCCAATAAGATAAATTTAGAATCATATGGTAAGAAAGATATATATTTGAAAACTTTAAGAACGTTGGAATACTTTTATACAAGCTAATTAACTCGAGATGATAGAACTAATTTAATTCCAAATAGAGTAGTATTTTAGATTTCCCAAACGTAGGAACTTTATGTTAACGCTTACGCCCCCGTGCTTGTAATCGTTTTCATCATCCCGAACTCAAACGTAAAACTTTTAATATTTTATTATATTTAAATTTAATATAAAGAATATATCACATAAACATAAAGACACGATATCGGTTTTTTTTCGGTTCATTTTTCTAAAATTAAAAATCATTTTAATTATTCTAAAGCGTGATGAATAAATTTATATAAAAAATTGTCGGTTTAATTAAAAAACCTAAAAAAAGGATTCCACTATTTTATGATAAGTCGATTTTTTGAAAACCATTGACACCCCTACTTAAACGTATCCTAGACTCTAGAGTACCAACTTGGTGGTGCTATTTTAAGGGTAAAGAACAATTAGTAGAATATATGACCAAACAAGCCTGTGAAAGTAGCGCGAGTCTACGTTTTGGTTAAAATCCAAAACCAGATAAATTTAAAAAACCGAATAAAGAAACCGACATTTGGTTTGTTTGGTTTGGTTTGGTTTTAAATTTGAAAAAAAACCGATAATATTTGGTTTGGTTATGGTAGTAAAATAACTAATTTAATTTCCATAGTAGTAACCGATAATTATATACATAAAATTTATAATTATTTATATGTATAATATTAATCTTTTCATAAATAATTAAAGATATTTTATACCTTTTAATTATTAATTTAATTTTGGTCTACTTATTTTTAAGGCCCACATAAAAAGTATGTCGGTACAACAATCGATTTTTTTTCGGTTATTTTTCTAAAATTAAAAAATAAAAATCCTACTATCTCTTTTCATTTTTATAAATTTATATAAAAAAACCGTCGGTTTTAGGAAAAAAACCTTAAAATTTGAAGAATGTAGAGAGAGAGAATATTTGAATTGTCGATAATTTTGAAAACCGAACCAAACCCACTTAAATAACCAGACTCTAGGTTACCAACTTGGTGGTTATATTTTAATTTAAAGACCTAAATTGGTTTAGTTATGGTTTTAACATATAACCGACCCAAACCGAATCATGAACAGTAACTGCAATCATGAATAATTAATCCTTACCATCCCTAGCCAAATTCACATTTCAAAATATTTACAACACTTTTAGATACATTTGCATCAAGACGTGGAGGCAAAACGTCTATAGCTGGAAAGAATATGAAAACCCTCTTACAGCTAAAGTAGGCAAACTATAGACTTCTCGTCAGAGTTTTCACCCTTTCATTAAGGACACGTGCGCATGAACAAAATGCAGCTAGCCTAACAGCTCATATTATTTCATTAAGCACACACTGATCGTTCCAGTTCTAAATTTTAGAACCCCCCCCCCCCCCCCAAAAAAAATAAGGGAAAAAAGAAAAACAGACCTGGGAGAATGCCCCGAGGACAATACTTCAGCATCAAAGGAAACAAGTTATACATTCAGCTCTAATCTCACCCTATATACCACCATCATCATTCGACATATGACGTGATTGTTGCTGCGCTAGAGGACCTGTGACAATGGAGATCCTGCGCAATTTGGCAAAATATAGCAGCACGCAATGGGAAGTTTGTATGTGTTCCATGCAGTGACAACCCCAACAAGAGTCCATTAATCCAAGTTGTTTAATTGTTCCTTTCTGCTGATGTTATCCACCCGAGGCTTGAACCACCCGCGAAATACAATCACATAACTGTATAATCCTCATGTATCCAGCTCTAAGGCTTTTGACAGCATCTCTAATTTCACCAAGTAGTGGATCATCTGAATGTTTTCATGGGAACAGCTAGAGCTGCAAACTGGGATGGAACAACTTCTGAAGGATAGACCCCTCTGTCGCAAAAACCTCAGAATTGTCAGTAAATTGTGACACACAATGAAGATGTTATAATCTTATGAAGAATTGATGAAAAACAGAATTCACTACCAATCAACACAACCTATATGATTGATTGAAAAACTACTTCCATTAGAGATAACTGTTCTGACAAAATTACCAATAAGGAGCTCTGAGGTCATAAAATGATAGATGTTCAGAACTCCAGTCAAATTTTGGACAGGGCAAGATAAGAAATATGTTCCAAAGCAATGTGTTTGTGCTGCCACATGTGGTCACAAGTGAACCTTAATTGCTTGATTTAATTGTATGTGTACCTTCTTGCTTAGAGCAAAGTAGCCTGTGTCTCAAATGCACCATTTATCTGATCTTGATAATTACTAGATGGTTCCAACCATATAGTTTACTACGTCTGAAATACGCTAGCAGTCTAAAAACCACCAGATTAAGGAGAGTGACGAGGCTAATGTTTTTAAGCTCCTCCAAGAAGACAAGAAGACTGTAACTAGTGGAGCATTATTATGTTGGGATGATACTCAAAGCTCCTATTTCAAATAAATGATACATAAACCACTCGTGCTCTCCTTGTCTCTAACTGGGAAAGAGAAACCAGACAAGCAAAATCGAGACCAGATAGATTGGTGTCCAAAACCAGCTTAAAGGATTTCACTGCGCTCATCTTATTGCCATTGGCGGCAACCAACTTATCCAATTAATTTCAACATTGGGTTCATTTTCTTCTGGTTTTTATAACTAAAGGGGCACTTATAATGCACATTACATATAACTTAGAAACATGACAAATATGAACTAGTTCATACACCATCTTGTAAGAAAGGTGAAAGCAAAAGCTACAAACCTGTAGAAAAAATGAACCGTACCTATTCAAGCATGACATATCTAGTGTCAGTTTCACCTTCTTGCCAGTATTAAAATTCATAAAATGAAGCTGCAACTCAAGTTTTTCAACTGCAAACGGGAAGTCAACTGTTAGTTATAAAGGTGCACCGTGCTTATACCACCAAAATAATTTAAATTCTCTGCCAATAGCAGTGACTACTAAAAAAATACTCCATAAGGGCAAACTGACTGTTTATGCTGAAGACTTTAAATGTAGTGTGAAAGAGGAGAACAACAATTTGAGATCATGAAAAATGACAACAATCATCAAAAATGCATAAATTAAAATACAAAAAGGATGCGTAACAAACAGGGCACAGCCTGATGTGAGACTAATAAGACGAGAAGGAAAACTTCTATGATGGGTGAGAAGAACAATAGCCCCTCGCAAGGAAGGAGACACAGAGAAACAAGGAAAGCAAATGTTAATCTAAAATTCAACTCAAATTAAATAGGACAGAATGAATCTTCCCACAACAGTACCGTTTGTGACCAAACTTGCAAGATAAGAAACCGTGCGACCAAATAAAATAAGAATGAATACAAAATAGAACTAACTACCCCTAATCCAATAAAATATTTTCACAGTTCTGTTTTACGTGAGACTTTTTATTTTGAAAAATCCCAACATGTTAAACCATTCCATTAATGATATACTCTATGTAACTACTGCAAATTTCAGGATTTTGCGGTAATAAAGCTATTCAAATTTTCTCTCGAATTAGCTTTACAAGATTATTTTAATATTTTTTCGCACCATCAATATAATCCAAAAGAAAAATTAGCATGCTAAAGTTGCATACCTAATCAAATAATGTCAGATAATCTAGGGAAGGAGCATTAAACAACCTCAAACAGTAGTTCTAAACTACTGAATCAGTAACAAATGACCGTAAAAGAATTGTCAGCAAGTGCCTGATGCTAACAGGCCTAACTGCAAACAGATATCATAAGCGGAATTTAACAGGTGGGATGAGAAATGAAAGAAAGAATCCAACAACAATACCAGTTGGAGTGGAAAAGGAAATATCAGTCAAATTACGAAATTGTGTTTGTGCCTTTTGCACCTCTGCGACCACATCAAGTGAATTGCCTAAAAGAGAGCGGGTAACCTGCACATATTATTAATATACCAGTATCAATCACAAGAAGCTTTAAGTATTTCGGATGAGTTCAGTAAGCAACTCAGCGAGATTCACCGTTAAAGGTTTGCTTTTAAAGCACAAGTTGTCAAACTCAAAGTACCATAAGCAAATTAAAATATGTTTATCACATATTCTTGGGCTAAAAGGACAACTTAAAAAACTGTCAATATTTATACATGGGCCTTTAGATCAATTATTTACTCCCTCCGTCCCATTTTATGTGGTCTTGTTTGACTGGGACTCAGATCAGGGTAGAAGGCTAGTAGGTAGTCGCGTTTATCCTTTCTTGCGAGTAGTTGCATTGATCTTTAGTTTCTTGTCCCTTGATTTCTGCGAGTATCTGTTTGCACAGAATGGTTTATCATGGCTTATTCACTTTCGTTGTTTTCATTTTCATAATTGCTTTGAATTGTTTACCCGTATCTAACCTTTCCTATGCTTTTTCTTGAGCCGAGGGTCTTCCGGAAACAGCCTCCCTACCTAAGGTAGGGGTAAGGTCTGCGTACAATCTACCCTCCCCAGACCCCACATTGTGGGACTCACTGGGTATGTTGTTGTTGTTGTTTGACTGGGACAGAGTCTAATAAGGAAGAAAGACTTTTGAAACCTGTGGCTAGAGCAATTCATATGCATTTGTACAGCTATGAATCATCTCATTAAGGTAAAATGAAATTTTTAAAATAAAATTGTTCTGTATTTAGAAGCGTGTCACTATTTCTAGGACAGATTAAAGAGCAGAGTGTCACATAAATTAGGTAATGCAAGTTCTTACATCTAGACTTTCAGAGGGTTATCAAGCAAGTTCTAAACATAATCCTAGCTAGGAGCCATATATTATTAGGTAATGCAAGTTGGCAGTTGATCCTCTACTTTTTTTCTTAGTGTAACTATTTTCATTTTTCCTCTTCAGGAAGACAGACAGTTGTTACCTATTCCCTAAAGAAAATGGACACATGCAGCAACCAAAGTGTGTCAGTGGACTGTGCAGATTACTAGAATGACGCAAGCAGCGCGCTGTACCTTATCAAAACTACTGCAAAGCCATCTACCATTGCTTTGGGAATACATTAGTTGTACATTACCTGCATTTCTTGTGCCGGAGTCCTAGCACCAAGTTTCTTTGATATCTCGGCCTTTAACACAAATCTCAATGCAGCACAAGCATTGATATTTGGGAAATTCTACAGAGCCAAAATGTAGCACATCAACATAAAACCAAGAGTAGGAAAGAAAGTACAAACAGAACTTTGGCATAATCATGACTTTTACCTTAGTAATTAGTAGATCATTTAAATTGTTAGAGATGCTGATGCTGGAGTCTGGACCAACAGTCACCTTCAAACTGGAATTATCAAACAAATAAAAATCCAAAGACATCATGACATAGAGGTAGATCAGAACTTTCTTCCAGAACGTTAATCATGAAGACTCGTAGGAACGTTGTAAGAGAAACCTTTGAACCAGCAAACCGAGATAGTTGAGGATGACATCGTAATGGCCATTCCTTTTCCTCACATTCTGAATGACACACATCTAAGAAACAACAAATGTTGTATGTTAGCGAAAGAAGATTTAGCTTTAAGTAATCTAACACAGGACAGAAGAGACCTGCATATCTTGACGTAGGAATCTACAACACGATCTCCTCATTAAATGTTCTTTTACGGAAATGATGGTATCGGCTGATTCAGTTCTCCCTTAAGTTTCAAGGATGAATGCAAAGATCTAGTCAAATTTACAACTTTTCTTTCTGAAACTTCCAAAGCCTCCTTGATAGTGGCTACTTTATTATTAGGCACCTGCATTACATAAACCGTCTGTATAGTACTCAAATCATACGAAGATCAAGTTGTCTAAGTCACTGGTTAACTGCATACTTAAATTGGTCATAGCAAGTATGATGAGTTGGACAAGAACAGAGGAATATAACAGTATATTTTTTTTTTGAAACCAATGAAATATAGCAGTATATATGTTGACAAACAAAATATACAACAGTTTTTTGCTAACATCAAGCATGTTATCTTTAATTTCTCGAACGTTTGGGTCCTCTCAAAAAAAGAAGGCAAAAACAATTATTAAATGATTTTTACATCATGAGCAATGGGAAAAAAAACATGTTTACACCCTTTCTCACACAAAGACATGCACACTCATAGAGAATGATAAACTGTAAGACGACAACAACAACAACAACGTACCCAGTGAGTCCCACAATGTGGGGTCTGGGGAGGGTAGATTGTACGCAGACCTTACCCCTACCATAGGTAGGGAGGCTGTTTCCGGAAGACCCTCGGCTCAAGAAAAAGCATAGGAAAGGTTAGATATGGGTATACAATTCAAAGCAATTATGAGAATGAAAACAACGAAAGTGAATAAGCCATGATAAACCATTCTGTGCAAACAGATACTCGCACAAATCAAGGGGCAAGAAACTAAAGATCAATGCAACTACTCGCAAGAAAGGATAAACGCGACTACCTACTAGCCTTCTACCCTAATCTGAGTCCTCCATACCCTCTTATCTAATGATAAACTGTAAGACAGTTGTTCTTAATGTCTTCATTGTCCAAAGACAGAATCTGGAATATGAGAAATTTTCTTGAATATTAGAAGGTATGAAGTGAACTAACTCGTTATTCTAGAAGCATGGTCACAAAGAAAACAAGCTGTTGCATCTTGCCATCTTTCACGTGTGCCACAATTAATTCTGATGAATAGACCTGAACTCCAGACGGTACCAGATAAATCAGTAGATAAAGGATTTATGATGATTAGGGACCTCATGCCCTCACAACAGACTTACAGACACAACAGACAGAAGACAAACTTCAACTGGGAAAAAAAAAGGAACTAAAGCGATGCTTGAGCCCTCATTACTGTAGAGTAACCATGTTCACTGACCGGGACACATGTACACTGACGGGGACAACTAACAGCATTTGCAACTGTCAAAAATTGGATGTCGAGATACAACTACAGAAAGCATAATAATTTACATATTAAGTCTCACTGCAATGGAAATTGATCAATAAGTCAAGACATCGAGTTGGCGATGGGTGAAATTCAGTAGTACAATTTACAGTTTATGACATATGCACTCATAACATCAACAAATATAGCCTAGCTACACCTCCAAATTTTTAGCTGAACAAGGAACACCAAGAACGGAGAAAGTAATACCGGTCCAGGCAAATAAAATGATAGATTAAGAAGGGAAGTTTTCATGTTAGCTTCATTCCTTATTGAACATTTCCTTCCTCTTTTAGACGGCAAATAAAATCAGCAATTGAAAGTGTCCTAGGAAATGATCGGCACACCAGACAGCAGAATGTAATCAAAATTTGATGTCTATAGAGTACCTCCTGTACAGCTTTTTCACAGGCTGATGAGCTCTCACTAGAAATTGCATCACCCAGTGTGCCTCTTGAGACAGTTACAGAATTATGAAGCAAATGATTGATGTTTGACATTTGAGACTTCTGAATTCCAGAATTCAACAGTTGACACTTTTCCTGTATGCCATAGTGAATTATGTCAAAAATTTGACAACGTGATTATGAAATTAGAGATTATTAGAGATTAGTACCAGCAGTTTCTCCTTCTTCACATGCCTCAAGTGAAACTTTGCTTTCTCATGTAGAAGCTGACATAACAACATTATTGCTTCAACAGCTCTGCGTTATCATCACAAATTAGAGAGACGACACGCTTTCCAAGCAATCAGATGTCAAAATGAAAATAAAATCTTTTATGTTGGCAAAGTAAAGGTGGAACGATAAATTTACCTTTTCTCCTGAAAATTGGAAACTGACGTTTTCTGAAAAGATGAGGAAATCAATGTCAATAACTACTAAAACTTCCCGTCTGGGTGTTAAGCTAAGTTACTCGGACTCGGGTGCGGGTGTCCGACACGGGTATGGATCCCAAGGTCGGATCCTTCATGATCAAAATTTTAGAATTCGGGGATACGGATCTAGGTACGGGTACGGGTGCGGGGATTCGGCAAAAATAAATTAAAAATCTAAAAATATAGCTATAAGATTATGCATAATTATGAGATATTATGTTGAAATACTAATATGTTAATAATTAATTTAGATATTATCCCTCTTTTCTATGAGAAAGAAAACATTTATAAATAGCATAATTAGGTTAATTAATAAAATTTGTCTACTTAGATCATATACTTATTTTTAATATATATGAAGTTTATTTAAATGAAAAATGTGTGCCTTCAAAGCATATACAGTTATATTTAATTTACAATCAAAAAATTATTTATTATTTAGATTGAAACTCTAATTATTATTGGGCAATTAAAATTAATCTCTAATTATTATTGGTACAATTAAGACTCTAATTTTTATAAACTTAAAACTCTTGAAGAGATAGTACACGTAATGTTTATCTCATAAGCCAACGTGGCAGCATATTAGCAAAGGGTTAATTAACAAATTGGTCAATTGCTAATTAGGTCTCTGCGTCTTCCTCTTCGTTCTTTTCGTTCTTTCTGTCTGAAACTTCTTCCCCAAAGCTTCTTCCCCAAAACTTCTTCCCCAAAGCTTCTTCCCCATCGTTCTGTCTGAAACTTCTTCCCCAAAGCTTCTTCCCCATCTTTCTGTCTAAAACTCCTTCCCCAAAGCTTCTTCCCCAAATCTTAACTTTGGGAAATCAAATCTCAATTTTTCCCCAAAATTTGGGTCAACACACCCAATCTCGTTTGACCGCATCTGACACATATCCCATACCCTTACCCGTGTCAGTGTCATGTCAACACGGGTACGGCGCCCAAACTGCTGAGTCCGAGTAACTTAGGTGTTAAGAAGAATGCATATAATATTTGATTTATTATTATTTTGCTTTTCATTATTTCTGAAACATGAGTCGGTGTATCCCCAAGCAAAGAAACCTGAGTGAGAATTTGACTGTGCAAAATCTCGTAAGTTTTTGCCTTCTGCATCCGGCTGACAATGTCTTCCACCAAATCAATCTACAACAATTTATAAGCAAATAATAATGATGATAAGACAACATGAACTAAATATCTGGTTATTTTATATCTAGGAGCAAATTTTACCAACACAGATATTTCTAAAGCATATGTTGAAGTGAAAAGACTATACCGCTGGCATAGTAAGCCTTTCTTTTGGCAACGATATCCACTCATCTGCATCGATCATAAATTTGGAAATAATCTGCAAGGTAAAGAGGAAGCTTTTTCATTTTCTGAGCCCTATTCTTATGAAAGAAAGAGTGCCATCAAGGCAAGTAATATAGAAAGTCCATAAAGCAATCTTACATCTTTCCACTGTCTGAGTTCAGGATGAGCTCCGACCATTTCTTGTCCAATATCATCAGGATGTCCCAAGGTTCCTGGATTATTACCAACACCTCTCTGGAGTTTTGGGCTCCTTTGAGACGTGATAATTTCATCTGTGTGTTCCATATCTCCAAATGTCAACTCTTCTCTGCTTCTTTTATGGGCAGAAGAGTTTTTAGGTCTTCCAGCTGATTGATTGAATGTAGGAGATTGCTCTTGAGGATCAATTTCAATTCTAGGGATGCCGGCTTCACTCTGAATATTCCCATCTGGCATTGCTGAAGATAGATGAGAGCTCCCATCCGTGGAGATTCTTGAGTCTTCATTGCTTCTCAGTTCATTCATTTGATCAAGGAGCTTAGCTTCTGTGCTCTCAGTCCCGTCTGGTTGCCTTAACACGTTGCTGCCTTCAACAACTGGTGAAAGTTCTTCAGTTAGTGTGGAGGAAGAATGCCAGTTGCCAGCCGTTCCAGTCGAAGAAGGTCCATCTGTCACATTACCTATTGAAGATGCATTTTTTACAGGGCCAAAGCTTTTCGCATGTTCATCATGCAACTTTGATTCTTTAAAGGGGCTAGACTGATGTTCAGTCCATGTTGATGACTTTGACTGCAAAGACTTTTTTGGAGAAGAAAACAACTTTTGAGCAATAGCAGTCACTTTCTCCTGCCCTAAATTATCAACCAATGGGGAATCAGTTCTAGAAATCAGTGATATCTTGTGCCTGAGGTCATCGGGTGTAAAAGTGTCACTTTTCTTCCCTGACCAAGAAAACCTTGACGAAGATGAGGGGTCTGTAAGCTTGACCAGTTGATCCATGGGGAGAATACAAGCATCAAGCTGATTGAGAGATTTCCCCTGCTTTTCAGGACCATGAGATTGTTCACATTGAATTACATCATCACTACTTGAAAGAGCCTCACTTTTACTGCCACCCGATGTGAAGATTTTTCTTTCTCCCTCCATAAAAGTACCTGAAAATTGCTCCTCTGTACAAGTCCTAGAGGCATCCAGACATTTGACTCCCACATCTAGGCTCCTTTTCTTCAATATAGAATCCAAAGGTGGTGTTTTTGGAAATTCTAAAGCTCTGATGCCCATATTGTGGATTCTGTCACCACGAGAAGAAGAGAGTGCAGAAGCCTTAAGTCTCTCAAGTTTGGAAATGCTCCTCTGGAGGGATGCTGAACCTGTCCAAGTTCCTCTCTTTTCATTGCTCAAAAAGGAAATGGGATCTTCCAGGAAAGACATTGTGATTGAATTCTGTTTGACTGGTGAAGGACTACGCAGAATTATTAGTCTTTGCGTAGCTGGTGAGGAGGACACTAAATCCACCAATGGAGATTCCGCGCCACATGGGGACCAACAAAATTCACCAAGCTCACCATTGTTACTACATAGGGTTTCACTATTTCCTACCACAGAATCATCCTTGACAGACTTATTATTCTCACCAAAATCCTGCAATTTATACAACAAAAAGCCATGAAGTCAGCGCCTTGGGAAAAAGAACAGTAGCTTAAGCCTAACTTCCTGACCCACCAAAAACCTACGTTGCTCGGACTTGGTTGCCGGTGTCTGATACGGGTGCGGATCTAGAGGTCGGATCCTTCATGATCTAAATTTTAAGATTCGGGGATACGGATCCAAGTATGGGTACGGGTGCGGGGATTCGGCTAAAAATAATTCAAATATCTAAAAATAGAGTTATAAAACCTAAATTATGAGATATTACGTGGAAAACTTGAGGAGAATCTCGGAAGGAGATAAAAGGAAAAGGAGTGACATAGAAATTTCTCTATACAAGGTATTCCATTTTCTTCAATTTCACCTTAGCTTTTGTTTAGATTACATAAATCATTGAATATGTCCGGAATTTCTCTGTCGATCTTGGTCAAAGTACCCAAAATCGGTTGACCAGATCGGTACGGATCCCACACCCACACCCACACCCACGTCGTGTCGACACGGGTGCGGCACCGAAAGTGAAGAGTCCGAGTAACTTAGCCAAAACCATCTACCATAACTATTTCACTGAAACAAATCAGTCACGGACATGGATCAAGCATATCTGTTTGACAAATTGACAAGGAATATAGCCCCAATGCAGCATGTATAGGATAGTAGAAAACGCATCCCTAAACAAGACACCAACTAATTGACAATTCAACAAGGACTGTAGCCCCAATATGACATGTACAAGACTGCAGAACACTGCATCACTAAACAAGACACTAACTACCCATAGATTTAAGTTAATTGATTAAAGCACCCTCGCAGAATTAAGAAACAATACAGAAGCACAATGAGCAGGTATTATAAATTCATTTGAAGATACATGGGATTTACCATAGGTAAAATATGACTGACACAGGAATCACTCTAACCATTTTAATCTGTCATATTTTAATCTATGCAATTAGAGAACTAGAGTCAAGAGTCCAATGTACCTTTTGTTCTAAAAGAATCGATGATGGCAAGTAAACGATCATATCTTATATTTGAAGTCATCTTCTATCACCTATCTTATCATCTCAGCATCTAGAACTTCAGAGCGGGAAACACTAAAGACATGAATATTATGTAAAATGGAAAATGATGAAGTATTTACATAGATGTAAACTAAAGAACAGAGGTATAGACAAGCACCAACCATGCGGTGTACCAAGATGGTGTAAACAAAAGAACACAACAGGTCGAGGCCATTGATTATGCATTTAAGCAACGGAATTAACAAACTTGGGTACTTACATTACTTAACTGCTTCGGCGACTGATTTACTCTATCAACATAATTATCCGGAGCTGGAACAGTGGATCTAAGCACAGAATCACCATCAACAACATGAGAAGGAAACTTATAACCATCATCTGCGTCGATTTCCTGGCACAAAGGTCCAAGTTGCATATTACGACTAACAACTGCATTTGCTTCTTGTTCTCCATTTCCACCTAAATCTGTCACTGTACTTCTAACCTCCATTTTCTTGCTTGTTGGTGACTTTGAAACACTGGTGTCTCCTGAAACAGAAACTGCATGAGATCTCTCTTGGCCTTCTGCTAAAAGAGCTTCTAAATCCGGAGAGAGTCTCCCGTAATCATATCTTCGCGAGTTTTCTCCAATCAGACTCATGTCACTCGAATCACTAATGCCACTAAAATTGGCAACGGGCATAGAAGATTGAGAAATTGGCTCCTTGGCCATTGTCAGTTCCATCGAACTACGCTGACTGGTCTGTGTTGGTGTTTTCTCTTCGAATGATACTTCTGTTGGGGTCTTCAAGTCTATCCCTGAATCTGATCTAACAAATCTACGGAAGTGCATGGAGAAAGCTGTTGAATCCATAGTAATATCATGATTTTCGTCTGACGCTGCTGAATCTGATAGCCGGCCTGGCCTTATAAAATTGGGAGATACTGGGCCGAAAAAATTATCTTCTGCGCAAAAGAAAGGCCAAACAAAACACTTCTGTCACACACTAAAAGGGTTTAACATTCCAATCAAATCAACATAATTATGTCTAATGGAAGAGACCCCTCAAAACTGAAAATTTTAAACCACTAGACAAAAAGATGCTTCTTTTTCCAGAAGACTACAAATTCCTTCAGGATAACAAATCTATTATCATGTTCACACGCAAAAGCAGCTATCCTGAAATGAGATCCTTTCACAAAATGTGGCCCAATTTAAAAGGGAATTAAAGGATACAGAAAACGGATAAAAATAAAAGGAGCCAAAATCCTAATTATTGAGTCTCTCAAAATAACAAGAATTAAAGCCATAAAGACCATACATAACCTCTTCCTATCTCTCATAGATAACCTCTTCCTTATTTTGAGAAAGACATACATAACCTCTTCCTATCCCCAGCAAGAAGATGATCAACCCTAGGTACACGCATGCTGTAGTTGTACATTGTGCACATAGAGTACGTTCTACAAACAGGGCGGACCCATGTGGATGGGTGGCGGTGCTGTGACACATATAAGCAAGAGCAGATCCACAACACAACATGTGGGTTCACGTGAAGAAAATTGCTTTTGTTCAAACCCCGTATATGTATCAAGAAATCCACTAAATATTTTGACTGGGAACCCAATTATTATTACAGATTCACTTAAGGTCACTGAAGGAGTCCATAAACTTCAAATCTAGATAAGCCCCTGCCAGTAACTTGGCAAATACTACAGAAAACATGTTGATATTTCTTCAAACTTGACTATATAGTTTGAGTTGACACCCGCATTCAGATAAGAGGAATAGGTGCAGAGGTCAAGCTCCTATTTTCGTTTATCCAGGATTTTGCTTCTTATATTTTTGCATACCTCTTTTTCTTTCTTTTAGATCTTTGCTCCTTTTCTTATACTGTTCTTTGTCCAGACTTCCTATTTTTGTTTCTGTTTGTTTTTTCGTCTTTCCCTTTTCTTCTCATAAACTACTTTCTATGATTGTAACCTTGGACAAAAACACAAAGAAAATGACCTAAAAACACTTGAAATCTCATACGTAAACCGAAGCCCCAACTACTGACCGAATTAGAATTTCCATCTTTCAAGTTTGAAAACTGTTGGTCTCTTTGAGAACTCTAATTTATCAAATTGAAGATTCATTTCTTTTGTTTATTAGATCCAAAAAAAATCTGTTACGGTGTTCAATTTGATTTTGAATTTTTTGGCATTTAAATCATGATGAGAGTTAAACTCTTGAACGAAGAAGGGAACGGAGACATTGTGTTGGGAGATTTGGAGCACTCCGAGAGGTGTTGCGATTTTGGATATTGTAGGAGTATACTGTTGAGGAGCTTAAGGGTGCTATTCGTAGGATGCGCTGGGGAAGAGCGACCGGGCCTGACGAGATCCCGGTGGAATTTTGGAAGAGCGCAGGCATGGCAGGTTTGGAGTGGCTGACTATTGTTTAACGTCATTTTTAAGACGGAGAAAATGCTCGACAAATGGAGATGGAGCACGATGGTTCCTTTGTACAAGAACAAGGGTGACATTCAGAGTTGTAACAACTATAGGGGTATCAAGCTGCTAAGCCACACTATGAAAGTTTGGGAGAGAGTGGTGGAGATGAGAGCGAGGAGAGGTGTGTCTATTTCCGAGAACCAGTTCGGGTTCATGCTGGGGCGCTCGACTGCAGAAGCCATTCATGTTGTACGGAGACTGGTGGAGCAGTATAGAAAGAGGAATAAGGACCTACATATGGTATTCATCGACTTAGAAAAAGCTTACGACAAAGTCCCTACGGAGGTTCTGTGGAGGTACTTGGAGGCTAGAGATGTACCATTGGTGTACGCTAGGGCGATTAAGGACATGTACGATGGAGCCAAGACCAGGGTAAGGACAATGGAAGGAGACTCGGAGTACTTTTCAATGATGATGGGGTCAAACCAGGGATCAACTGTTAGCCCATTTTTGTTTGCCTTGGTGATGGATGAACTGACATGGCAAATCAAAGATGAGGTGCCATGGTGTATGTTATTCGCGGACGATATAGTTCTGATTGACAAGACTCGCAGTGGAGTTAACGCTAAGCTGGAAGTTTGGAGACAGACTTTGGAGTCTAAAGGGTTCAGGTTAAGTAGGACCGAGACAGAATAACTGAAGTGCAAGTTCAGTAGCAGGACGCAGGAGGTGGATGGGGAAGTGAAGTTGGGTACTCACGCCATTCAAAAGAAAGGAAGTTTCAAGTATCTTGGATCTATTATTCAATGAAATGGAGAAATTGACGATGATGTCACACATGGTATTGGTGCAGGGTGGATGAAATGGAGGCTCGCATCCGGAGTCTTGCGTGATAAGAAGGTGCCACCTAAACTTAAAGGCAAGTTTTACAGACTGGTGGTCAGACCAACTATGTTGTATGAGGCGGAGTGTTGGCCAATCAAGAACTCTCACGTTCAGAAGATGAAAGTTGCGGAAATGAGGATGCTGTGATGGATGTGTGGCCATAATAGGAGAGATAGGATAAAAAATGAAGACTTCCGGGACAAAGTGGGAGTGGCCTCTGTGGAGGATAAGATGCGGGAAGCGAGAGTGAGATGGTTCGGGCATATGCAGAGGAGATGCACGGATGCTCCAGTTCGGAGGTGTGAGAGACTGGCTATGGATGATTTTACGAGGGGTAGAGGTAGGTAGAGAAGTATTGAGAGAGAGGTGATTAGACAGACATGGCGCAGTCCGACTTACCGAGGACATGACCTTAGATACGAAGTTATGGAGGACATGGATTAGGTAGAAGGTTAGTAGTTAGTTGAGTGTGTCATATTAGTAGGCGTAGTATTATTCTTGTAGTCTCCTGTCTTTTGAATTCTGATACTATTTGTTGTTTCTTGGACTTGGATTATTGTATTTTTTATTTCCCTTTTCTCCTTTTCTTTTACAGACATCTTTACCATGCTTTTATATTATTTTGCCATGAATTTTTATGCTGCTTTGAATTGCTTGTTCTTGTACCGAGGGTCACATGAAACAACTTCCTACCTCCCAAGCTGGGGCAAGGTCCGCGTACGTTCTACTTCTTCCCGCACCCTACGCGGGATTTCACTTTGGTATGTTGTTGTTGTTGTTGTCATGATGATGAGAGTGTTGTAAGAATACAGATAATATGGATTTGTTTTTCAAGATTTGGTTATAATACTATGGGTGTGTTTGGTACGAAGGAAAATGTTTTCCATAGAAAGAAGTGAGTTCCTTACTTATTTGCTAGTGTTTGGTAAGTAGGAAAAAAAAAATTATCTCAAAAGCATTATACGTAATCTAGCAAAATACTGTAGGGGTGGGATAGGGTGGAGAGTGGGGGTTGAGGGGTGGGGTTGGGAGGAGACAATGAACTTAAAATATCACTTGTGGAACTTGTTTCCCTATTCTATTAGGGAAGTTATTTTGTTCATCTTTAAGGAACTTATTTTCCTAGAGAAAATGGTTTTCAAAATATATTGACAGCCTCTCTACCTCACAAGGTTTGCGTACACTCTACCCTCCCCAAACCCCACTTGTGGGATTACACTGAGTATGTTGTTGTTGTTGCCTGACCAACCAAACATGAGAAAATTGGAAAATGTTTTCCTCCATTCAAAAGACACCCAGTATGTTGTTTAAATTTAATATTTCGTTCCAGAGAATCGTAACCATTTGCATTATAACATTTTGATCAGAATACATTGAACTCTTTGAGTTGCTTTTTCAATTAATTAATTATTTAATAAGACGGCCTCAAATCATCATAGTTCAAAACTAGCTAAGACTGTACACATTGTTCTGAATGCATTCTTCTTCTTTTCATTTGTATGTTTAGTAGACAATTTACGGTGGATAAAATTGCTAAGCAGAGTTAGATTGTGCCTGCTAAACTTCATTAATTATTTTCTAAAACGTTGCTAAGATGTGATATTAAAAAAATGTTAAGGAGATTCTGTTGTTTTTATCTATCAATCAGACACCTATTAAGCCAATCTAGATTAACCCAAAATAAACGGCCTCAAATCATCATAGCTCAAATCTAGCTAAGACTGTACAAATTGTTCTGAATGCATTCTTCTTATTTTCGTTTGTATGTTTAGTAGACAATTTACGGTGGATAAAATTGCCAAGCAGTTAGATTGTGCCTGCTAAACTTCATTAATTTTTCCTAAAACGTTGCTAAGATGTGATATTAAAAAATGGTTAAGGAGATTCCGTAACTTTTATCTATCAATCAGAAACCTAATAAACCAATCCAGATTAACCCATAAAAGAACAAACTGAACTGATTATACTCTCCTTCACAGTCTTCAAATTCTGGGTTAACCGCTGTCTACAAATCTCTATCAACATCTTACATGCATAAATGTAACAAAAAGTCAACAACAACATAGCCAGTGTAATCCCACAAGTGGGGTCTGGGGAGGGTAGAGTGCAGGGTAAGGGTAGAGAGGTTGTTTCTGATAGACCCTCAGCTCAAAAGAAAGCATCCAACGCAGGATTATAACAAAAGAAACAACGAAATAGCAAGATACAAAATAAATGCAACTACAGATAGCAATACACATTGAAGCATAAGAGACTATGCGATAACTGAATACTACTACTAAAAAGAAAAAAAAAGGGAGGAGGAGGCTAGCTCCCCCACCCCCCCACACAGGGTGCGACAGCACTCAGCTACCTACCAACCTTCTATTTTAATCCTCGACCTTCATTACTTTACAATCTAAGGGCATGTCCTCAGTCAGCTGAAGTTGTACTATGTCCTGTGTAATCATCACCCTATAGATCTTCTTCGGCCTACCTCTACCTCTCATAACTCATCTTACGTGCATAAATCCAGATTAAACCAAAATAGAACGAACTGAACTGATTATACTCTCCTTAACAGTCTACCGCTGACTATTTATCTCTATCCAAATACTATAGAAAGCATGACAAAGCAGTCTGGAAAAAGAAGCAGTAACAATAATTTAATCCAATTACAGGAAACAACATATAGTAACAGAAAGCAACTACAAGAGTCTCAGAATTGCATGCATATAAATGCAGAGATATAAAAGGAAGGAGAAAGAAAGAAAGCACTTACCATCATTTGAAGTAGCAGAACCAAAATTACTTCCAGGAGAAGGCGATTCCATCGGTCTTAAAAACGACCTAGAAACCGCCATCTCACCATCCTCATCCTCATCATTTCCTTCTTCTTCCTCTTTAAACTCCTCATCTACCAATTGATCATCAAAACCTAAGTTCACCATCTCTTCACGCTCACTGTTAATTTCAGCTTTGCTCTGGTCAGGAGGTGTTTCGTACTCTTCATCACGGTCGAAGAAGTGTACAGATGTCATCTCAGCAAAACTCACTCTTCGAGCTCGCTTTCTCTGCATCGCGATAGTTGTACCGCCGTCCGAATTCTCTCCGTTGATTTGCCGGCGGTCCTCGCTTGTACCGCCGCCGGAGACTGCCGTCGGCGGCGGTGCTGCGATGGACGACATCGTAAAGAATTTTGGAATTATTCGTACAGATTAGGGCTCGGTTCTGCTCACTACTGTACTGTACACACACTGGAAGAGAATGAGTGTGATCTTTTTGTGCGGGAAAGGGGAAATGTATTCCGTTTTAAATAGACAACTCACGTTTTTATAGCTTCTAGATTTATTAGTATCCTGTTGACTTATGCAATGCAATTGAGCCCTAATTTGTTCAGGTATAATCCTACGGATTTCGAGAGCCAAACTTATTAATTTTAATCGAGTATTCAGATAAAGAATTTTTAAGTTTTTTGAAATAAAATTTACATATTTGAAAATTATGTAATAGTCACAATAATTGACAATTCAAAATATTTAAAAGACATATGAAAAAACTGCGTCAAAGAAAAACTCGCTTCAATTTAGAAAACCAGAAGGTACCACATAAATTGGGACGGAGAAAGTAGCATTTTATAGTAAAAAAAATTCTGGGGTAGCTAATTTCTGGGGTGGCTAATTTTTACCCTGTTATTTAAGTTATATTCATTTTTTTTTTTTTTTGCAAATAATTAACTTGAACTAATACGTATTGGCAAATTTTAGACAAGGTGATGACCTTACAGAGATGAAAGTCTTCTCGTTTCGTCAGCTGACGTATGTTAGTCATATAGCATTTAAAGCGAATGACTCTGTAAAATTATGTCAAAACTTCACATATTATGGATAACGTAAGGGGGTTTCCTTACCTTCGGTCTCATTCAAGACCTGATCAAATCATTTTTATTTTTTACTTTTTGTTTATCGTGTTTTTCTTTTATTTCCATTTGTAAAGCAATCGAAAAGAGACCATAACCACGCGAAAAATGTTTCATGAGCAAAAATTCGTAGCTGACGCACAGCAAGCAAGAAAACTCAAAGTCAACAATAAGGTTCGGAGCAGGAGCATTAGGGTTGGTGACGACCGCTGCATGGTGGAATTTAGCAAGTTGTCGAAAATCAACACCACCTACTTGAGCAAGAGTTGTGGTCACTGGATAAATCTGGAGAAAGAAAACTTCTTATAAAAACACACGAATTGCTTAAGTAAGATTGTCACTTTTTTTTTTTCGATGTCTTAGGTATGCTCGCAGAGAGAAAGAACATAAATCTTTTAGAATATGCTTCGCCCCTCAAGAAAAGATCCTCAAAGAGCATACTCCCCAACCATTAAGAGTTTGTAAGTCTATGACGATGAGAAATGGCATTTTAAAAATCGATGCCCACAAGAAAAAAAATTAGTCTTATTTCCTCCAGGGAAAGAAGTCATTGGCTGCAAGGGAATTTACAAGATCAACTCTAAAGCATATAGCTCGATAGATAAATATAATATTAAATTAGTAGCTAAATGATTCCTTTTAGAATGCTGAGTCGACTTCTCAAATAGTTATCTATCATTATCTCTTTTTTTGTTTTATTCTCTCTTTTGTTACCGACCTTCTTCCCTTGTTGGTAGTATAAGTCTTCTTATCCAAGAGGACACTTTAATCTTGCTTCAAAGGCCCACATAATAATTGTTATTGCCTTTAAACTTTTTAATATGCTGTTGCAAAAATGTATAACACCCCAAAAAGTTCAGTTGCACTCATATGCACTACCGTTGGAACTGGGTTCAAGCTTTCCCCAGCCTATTCTCATTAATCGAAATTTTGCCGGTACAGAAGTACAGTAGATTCTGAAAAACCACAGTATCCTTTTCTTGTTTATTGTATATGTATATGTTTTACAGTCACAAAATACACATCGTGTAAAACTCACCAACCTGGTAATCCTCACACATTGAGATTACATGTAGGATTCTCTCAACTTCTTTTGTTTTTCAACGTACTGTTACAAGGGACAATATATATGATGTTCAAAGTTAGTTAGCGAAGGATTTGTTTCTCCATCAAATTGTCATCTGTAGTGGAATCGTTTGCTAACTGAGTAGGTGGTTCTTCCTCCTTGTTTGCTTTAATTATATCTCTCGTTCTCAAGAAGCTCGGTTGATTGGTTGAAGATAGAAGTCTTGCCCACATTCTGTCCGTAATCACAACCTTGTTTTGTTTCTCAATGATTCTCTGCAAAAGTAGACCATAATCAAAAAGAGCACAATCGCTGCAGAAGTTTATTAGTATATTAGTGCTGCCAACCTTGGGCACCATATATACACTTTTTTTTTGGTAAAGTAATAAAATGTCATTAGTAAAGCATCAAGAAGATGCAAGGTTACAGATGAGCAAAAAGCTGCTTCAAACAAAACATGAAGCGGACTTAGCAAAAACCTGTAGAACATTCTAAAGTTATCCCATCTCTACTGTACTAGAGAAAGGGAGCTAATAAAATCCAGAAAGCTATCCACACTGTTTACAGGGGCAAAAAAATGCCAACTGAAAAGACTAACTAAACACCTAGACTTTAAAATGCAAATAGGAGTTGAGATTCCATCAAAACATCTACTGTAAGAAGGATATTGTGTCGTCATCAACAATGACAACCGATTATATGTAATACAAGAGATACGAGTAGGAAATGAACTCACATTAAAGGGTATGTAAGCATGTCTGGTATTGACAGGACCAACAGTAAAGCCTGTGTAGCCAGCCATTGCTCCATGCACAGCGTTTTGAGCAAGAAGAGTGCAATACACATTGTCAGATGCATTACTCGCAATAGCCCGAATCATGTATGTGGGATCTGCAAAGAGAACAGAGAAGCAGGTTGTTAGGTCCTTTCTAATTTCATCTGTAATTATTAGAAATTGGCATTCAAACATAATTACCAACCTATATATTTAAGATTAATGACCATCTTCTTTTGTTTAGAGAAATGCTCCTGCAAAAAGGTCCATAATGTTTAGTACCTTACAAATAAGTCAATATGCATTCTCATTCAGGACTATCACTGCACACAATGTAGCTAGTGTTCAACTATTCAATGAAATTTGGAATAATATACAACACATAAGGAAAACACCACATTCACTTAATGCAGGACGAACATGGAGTTCATTAAGTAGATCCCAACCATGAATTGTACCTTTATCTTTTCCGAGATCCATAGCCCAACATCATGTAAAAGCTTATTCCCTGAAGCATCAGTGGATTGCAAACTCTCAGAAGCTAGCTCTTGCCCGGCACCTTCAGCTATGACTATAACCATGTGTCCATTTTCTTTGAGCCTATGTTCTATATACTCAAATAGTCCACCACGTCCTTCAAGGTAGAAAGGGGATTCTGGAATCAAACAGCAGTCAACATCTCGACTAGCAAGAGTAGCATACATGGCTATGAACCCTGCACAATGTTAGAGAAACGTAAACCAGACTACAGTGGATCAGCATTGCCATGTATATGTAGCAGTATCAACACGAAACTCCCTTGTTGAGGGATCAAAAAGAATCACTCAATCGGCGATCTGAAATTACATTTGAATAAATGTTGCATATCCATGAACGAAAAAGAACTTGTTAAGACCTTAAAGAAGTTCCGAGGTACTTCTTAAGATTTCCTTCAGAGAAGGTATAGCATGTGGATCAAAACGCAATTCAAAAAGTATAGCATGTGAAGATTACCACTATCCCGTCCCATTAACTTCACAAGGCCAATTCCATTCTCAAAACTGGTAGCTTCAACATGAGCAGCACTAATAGCACGTTGGGCTTCCTCAACGGCGGAATCAAAACCAAAAGACCTGTCAATAACCTGGAGAGAACCAGAAAGATCACTATTTTAATGTTATTTGCCCACTGAAATTTGGATAATCTACATGAGAAAGTAGTTACCGGTATATCATTATCGATTGTTTTGGGGATTCCAACAACTGCAACATTGAGACCACGTCTTCTAATTTCCTGTAGGAGAAGAGGCAGAATAAACTTGAGTGACACAGTTCCATTATTTTCTCCGTCAACACACTAAATATTACATCACATCAAGTGGGTACATTAGAATGATCAGTTGATCTAAAAGATGCCCTTCTGATGCATTATTCTGGAATGGTTACGGATTAATGGCTAAGAAGGTCTACCTCAAATATCACCGCTGCCCCTCTCTGGGTTCCATCTCCTCCAATTATATAAACCTTGAAAACAAAAGGCAACATGAATGTCTCTACAGTATGTGCAGATTAGATGGAAGGGAAATATCCTGAGTTAGTTCTCAAATAATTATTCTCTATGTTTTAGTTTTACCTGATTGATACCCCGGTCCTGAATGCTATCTACTATTTTCTTGGTAACATGACCTCCTCGAGATGTCCCAAGAATGGTTCCACCGCGTTTATGGATGTTATTCACAACCTTGGGTGTCAAGGGAATCGTGTTTTTGGAATAGAAACCTCGATATCCTCCCTACACATCCAAAAATTTCATTAGTTCTGATGCAGATATGCAAAGAACAAACTTTTGGAATTACGAATCAAGATAAAATGTACTGTTAAAACCTAGCGGAAGAGCAAGATGTTAAAAACTTGGAAAGAATAACGAATCCATTTCAACCTTTTTTGATTGTTAAGTTTGATTTCAACCTTACTCCTTGTGTTCCTAAAATTCCCATAGTTATGCATTATACTTTGATTGAGAGAACTGTTAATCTAGTTGCTGCAATCCTCTTCAAGAGGAGTCTTGATGCTACTGGTTCTACAACTATCTATCAAGCATTTCGATGAGCAGAGTTTAAGACAAGGTAAACCAAGTATGTAACCACATAAGTAAAGTTGCTTTATTTTCATGAGGATACATGGTAAAATTGCTTAAATGTATTACTGAAATCTATACTCACATCTATCCCCATGACTCTGGTTACACCATACATATTGTATAGGCCACATACTATTTCCCTGATAACTGTGTTGAGACCAGGGCATAAGCCTCCACATGTTACAATACATGCATAAACATCATCTGGCTCAAAATAAACCTGAAAAATCATCAGGAAGGTTCAATTTGACAAAACCATAGAATCTGGATGCTGAATGTGCTGTAGTTACATCAGATAATTACATACTTTTTGGCGAGCACCAGCTCGACGAAAATGTGTCCCCCCTGGACTGTTCTTGTGGACAACAACCTGTTAATTCGTGGGCAAACATGTAAGGGATATACATACTATTCTCTCAAAACATCATGAAATTATAAGTTTGTTTCCGCAGATCTTAGTTGATCTTTGTTTATGTTCTTACAGGAATACACGGCATGCACTTATGAAGGAGGCAGCAAATTCCGCCAATGATATAGGCATTGTAATTAAGACAAATTCACATGAATTTTACCTCCGCATAATGGTTACTATTGCACAAAAGTCTAGGCATATTGTCATACTATCCCAGGACCTAGACAACATATTAGCAGCAGCACTATCAAGTGCTTCTCCAAATGATTAGAAGGTAATCCCCAAATACTTTTCATTTCAACAGAACTGACCTTTTGGGCAACTGCATCATCCACATCGACAAAATACTGCCTGGAAAGAAGTTAAAATTTGGTTGATCAGCCTGATTCTCTTGCACTTTATAAATAAGCAACCAGCACTGAAGGAGAATATAAGGTGACTTACTTAACGACTGAATATGAAGGATGATCCTGCAATGGATTAGGATATGTCTGCAATGACGGGACAAGTATTTAGTAATTGATCAAAATAGAGACTCTTTATCCAGCCTTTATCAAAAGTTAAAAAAGAAAAAAAGTAGAAGAATAAAATCTTTATCCCTGAGAGTACAGATGGAAAGGATTGGAAGCACAAACACCTCTTAGAGCAAAAATTATGTTCAAAGGAAGAATGTCAAGCTTAAGATATCTACTACAGTAGTTTCTTTCCCAATTATTCATCATCCCTGAAACTAATCAGAACTGGTAATAGGTATTATCCTCTTCTAATGCATTACTATACGTCAACATAACAACTTCGACTCATATGATCCACTAGAATTTTTTTTCTCTTATCATCCACTAGACTAGACAAACAAAAAAGTTGTATTTGTACAGAAAGAAGAAAAATCGACAACAAAGGAAAGAGTAGTTGAACTTTCTTACTTAAAGTAACCGAAAAGTAAATGATTTGCCATGTTAAATTAATTAGAAAAAATGTAGAGACAACAAAAAATCTTTACCTTTCCACCAACTGCTTCTTCATAAATAAAAATATAAATATAAAGGAAGTATCAACTTGATCATAAACAAATATAATTCAATCATATTGAAAAAGTACCAGTTTTGTTCAATATTGAACATGGCCAATATCAAATGGAAGATTGTGATGAAGCAACAAATCATCATAGTCCAACTTGTATACCAATTAATTGAAGAGATAAAGGTCAAAAATACCTTTTCACGGGTTTCACCCCCCAACTATCAGCTCTTTCTTTTTCCTACTGAACTATCACCGTCTATATATTAAACACACCTATAGTTGAGTAGATGGTAATAGTTCAGGTAAGAAAAGGGAACAACTAATAGTTGATGTATGAAATTCGCGAAAAAGTGATAGTTCAAGTCTGTATTTGACCACTAACTCTTAAATGAATCTAGATGAGGATTCAAAAAGCCTATCCACTTATCCTCCACCATCCATTTTGGAAAAGAGAAGAAACAAGTCCAGTGTACATGGAGAATTAATTAATCAGAGCAGGTTTATTGTTTCTAATTCATCAAGACATAATTAAGTAGGAGATAAAGGGAAAGAGAGAGTGTACAGGAAGATTAAAAATATAATCAGACATGATAAAGTGTTCCGTACGGGAAGATTAGGAATGTAATCGGACAAATGAGGAACGTCCTCAAGAACATAACCAGCTTCACCAGTCACGATCTTCTGCTTAGGTGCTTCTCCCATTGGACCTTCTTTCCAACAATCTGAACTTATAATATTCAAACCAGTCTTCTTGAAATTATGCTCAGACCCCAGTGTTACTGCTGCAAAACTATGATCCACTGATCCCATTCAATTCAAATTAAATATTTATCTCAAATGAACTTGCACCCTTATTATCATGTAATTCTTGATAGATTATGAAGCTAAAACTACTAGACCAGTGCAAAAGTTGTCTCTAATTAGTAATTAGCAGCCTCTTGAACTTTCAACTAAAAATGGTCAACATATAAATACAAATACGTGGGGTCTTTTCTAAAGTTAAAAAAAAAGAAACAGGTGGCAGACATTTATTGAATTATCTCGTGGGTTTTTTGGGTTTTATGGAAAGGAGTTCCCGAAAAGTTAGGAAATTAGAAAGGAGAGAGGGAAGAAATGAGAGGACTGAAATTGTTATGACATTTCCGTAATTGTTTTGAGTCTTCTGGAAATTAGAAGATTCTCTACTGATATTCTAGATTCTGTAAAATGTGGACTTCCGTTAATATAAAAAAGAGGAGAGAGAAAAGAGGGCGTGACTCGTGAGATCAATAATGACCTCACACTTAGAATAAATTACTACTAGTAGCTTAGCATCGTCAAGGCGCACACCTTCTTTTCTTGATCAAGAGTGAATTACTTAAAAAGGTCATTCAACTGTAATAAATTCATTATTAAAATTACTGATATTTAATTTATATCAATAAAGTCATTCAAATTAGAGTAATATATCAACAAAGTTATTATAGTCAAAAAGCTAAAGGATAATTATATAAAGCTCCCCTCAAATTTGATTTTGTTTAACTTGATTCCTTTGTGGCTATGCTTACCTCTCTTATTTTATTTTTCTTATAATATTTTTTAACCTAATTATTATTAACACAAGAAAATATAATTTAACTAATTTGTCAATTATGATATATTCTTTTGTTTAATTAATTTTGCAAATGTTTTTTTAAGAAAAAAATTTATTTCCAACTCCATTATTATTCACGTGACATATATATTTAAAATCTTTTTTTAGCTTGATATATCTTAGATTTAAAAAATTATTTAGCAATGAGATTGCCGAAGAGGCAGAGGCATTTGTTGTCGAATTCTCAAGATGAAGAAACAAAATCATTTTCGGATTTCATGTTTTCGGGGTCTAAAGCTCTGTTAATGGGAATTTGCAGTTTTGATGATTTAAAGGAGAGGATGAATGTTATATGATGAGCTTGGGAAGCTGTAAAGGGGTTTGCGTTACAATGAATCAAGTAATAAAGGCCGGTCATTTTTTCTTAGTAGACATATTTAGATGCTGATTTTGGATCAATCACCTTATAAAACCATTTTCTGTTGGATGATATATCAAGATAAAAAAAGATTCTAGATATATATGTCACGTGAATAATAATGAAGTTGGAAATTATATTTTCTTAAAAAATGTTTACAAATTTAATTAAACAAAGAATATAAAAAAAATTGACAAATTAGTTAAATTATATTCTCTTGTATTACTAATAATTAGGTTAAGAAATTATTTTAAAAAAATAAAACAAAAGAGGTAAGCATATTAACTAAGGAGGTAAGTTAAACAAAATCAAACTTGGGGGGAGGTTTATGTAATTATTCCTTTAGCTTTTTCGTTATAATGACTTTGTTGATATACTACTTTAACTTGAATGACTTTATTGATATAAAACAAACACCAGTAACTTTGATAGTGAATTTGGAATAGTTGAATGACCTTTTAAGTTATTCACTCAGCAATGAACTATCCCTTGTCATTTTGCCTTTGGCCAAATACATAGATAGCCACTCAAATAGCTTGTTTGGCCAAGCTTTTAAAATCGGTTTATTTTGAAAAATGCTTTTCAAAAAAGTGTTTTTGGTGAGAAACAATTTGTGTTTGGCCAAGCACTTTTGAACAACAATTAGTGTTTGATCAAGCTTTTAAAAAATGCTTTTAAATGCATTTTTCTCAGAAGTGATTTTTAAAAAAGTGCTTCAGGAGAAAAGGTGTTTTTTAGCTTCTGAAAAGCAGATTCTGCTACTCTCCAAAAACACTTATTTTCTCTCAAAAGCTTGGTCAAACACCTCACTTTTTTAAACTAAGCACTTTTTGAGAAAAATAAGCTTTGGCCAAACAGGCTAAAAGTTGGCATAAATTTTCATGTTGACTTCTTTATTGAAGCTATTACTTATTAGACGTCATTTGGTAGATGGAATAAGAATAATAATTTTGAGATAAAATTGAGATTAATTTTATTTCATATTTGGCTTGGCGTATTAGTTAATTGCAGAATAACTTTTACACCAATAATCCATGGATATTTCTATCTCATGGGATATTCCACCTTTGTACCAAACGACCCCTAAGGTATATCCTCAACGCGGCACAAGGAGTGAACATCACTTGAAGCTAAGCACGTGAGTACTGAAATGTAACCTTTTTTGTCCTTTCTTATTCCTCCTTTTAGTCTCCTCTCAGCTCACCATATCTTCACCTATCTCAAATAATGGATAAAGAGAATTCCTTTATCAAACTCATCAAGATTCCAAAATTTTGAATCACTATAATATGCCCACTACAAATTGGGTCAATAGATCATCTTTCAAAAAGGAAATGAAAAATAAATTAAAACTGCAAAATCATAGAAAGTAAATTCCCAACTCAAATTGGTGCCTTGCGTGATGAAGTATAGCTTGATGGAAAAAAGAGGAATTGTGAATTAATGGGGGCAAATTGGAGATTCTAGGATGGGTGGTAAGTGGGAGGTGATGGGTCTTGTTATGGAGATATATTAAAATTTCAAGTTACTTTCCTTTTTTATATTTACTGATGTGGCTCTTTTTCAGTGGTTACATTCCATAGAATTTGAACTTCACACACTTATTTGTTTTGGAACTGAATTTTTTTGTGTCCAATAGACACTTTGAATATACTTTAAATATTTAATAGCTAATAGTTTCAATTAAGGTGTCAAAATGAAAATATGTGAAACTTTAAGGCGCTGTACATATGTGTTTGGCCTTTGCCCTTTATTTGTATGAATACAGCAACAACAACATACCCAGTATGTCACAATAACAGTTATTATTTATGTTTTAATTTATGTGATAGATTTTTTTTCTTAATTATAAATATTATAATATGATTTTTGAAATTTTTATTTTACTTCTAGTGAGCTAAGTTATATCCACATAAATACTGATTTGTCTTAGATTCATAGGTTTGCGAAGTCTTTTCTTTTTTAAATTCTGTCTCTCTCATAAAGCATCACAAAATTGGAACAGCTAGAGTAAAACAATTTAAACTCATTCTTAATGATATTCTCACTGATGATAGGCCAATCTAGTTATCATTGAGAATGTATAGCTTCACAACACCAATAAAGATTGTCAATTTCACGCAATATCAAAAGGTTAAAGGAAATTATATGAAAACCTCTATATTTACCTATATTTAAATTAGTACAGCATGACTTTGATACATGGAACTTCTATATACACATTCAACTTATTAAATTAATCAAGTTTTTCGACCAATGTCATAATCATGCCACAAATTATTTAATGGACCTTTTATTTTGAAACTAGATGGCCAGTGCCAATCATGCTATGTAAATTAATCAACTATTTCAACAATGTCATAATCATGCCACAAATTATTTAATGAATCTTTGTTTGAAACTAGATGGCCAGTGCCTGTGCACAACACGAGCGTATTCCTAACATCATTATTATGAAAAAAGTCGTTACTAAAAAGATAATTCCGCACTTGTTTCAATTATTTAGCATGATTATTATTAAGAATGATGTAATGCTATCAAGCTGATGACATATTAGCAATATAATAACATTTCATATTATTACTTTTATTTGAGGAACAAAGTTATACAAAATTAAAAATATGTATTTACAATAAAACACACACATTCTTTAGCTTGCTTCCACATATGAGAAAAACTAAGAAAGATGCAATCTTGTAAAAGTCGATCATTCCAGAAACATTGTAATATATCATCTGGGGGGAAAAGAGACAAAAATGTTATCTTCGAGAAACATATGGTGTCGTAATTTTGAAGAATTCCCTTCTCTACCGATCTTAAATACTCTAATTTCCAGGGTAGTGAAATACAGTTGACATTTGGAGTTCACATATATATAGATGACATATATTCTTGAATTGCGTTGGATATATAATTAAGTGAAAGCAGAATGATTAAGATGCATTAGGTTGGCATTTGTTATACCATCCAAGAGCAAACCCACTATCTAGTATCTACTTATAAAAGTGGATTATATTTACGTTGTACAGAGAAATGGTCTTTAGTGAACTACTAAATTATGTACATAAATTATAAATGTTATACCATGAAACAGTATAATACACCAAGAAACAGTTGCACACCCGCTCTAGAAATAATGTGAAGGAAATAAATACGAAAGACAATAGCAAAATTTAATGCAGTGACAATTTACCTGTTAACCGTAAATATGTAGCAAACGGTGCAGTAATCGATATACTCAACAATGGACATATTGATATTGCATTGTCCAAGCATTTTTTAGCCACCTCATATGTCAAATGAAAGTCAGTAAGTGAACTTGCAGATGCATCTGCACAAATAAAAAAAACACATTTTTGGTTTATTAAGTTAAAGCATACAGAAAACTTAGAAGTACAAAATGTACGTAGAAGTTTGAATTAAGTAACATATGATATAAACTACAATTTCTTTACTATTGTTTAAAAATTTGCTTGTTTGGGAAATATGAAAGATAAAGTAGAAGTTCTAATTAATTTGTAACAGAGCTTTGTAACATAGCTTTGTAACATAGCTTAGACTGCAAAAGAAATTAGCACATGCTAACAGTCAAATTAAATATAATCATCGATTCCACTAACATTCAAAATAATACCTACCTTACTGCCTCAGGCATCCGCAGTAACAAAAAAAGCAAAAGGCATGTATGCTCTCAGAAATCAAAAGAGAGCTATTAAGCATCATAATTTTGGAAACAATTAAGAGCCCGTTTGGATTGGCTTATAAGTTCCGAAAACTTATAAGCTATTTTCGAAAGCCTTTTTTTTGAGTGTTTGGGTAGCAAATTTTTTAAAGTGGGGAAAGGACATAAAGGGCCACTCGGCAAAAAATTATCCCACCCGATGGCCACAATTCTCTTAAACCCAAGTTATAACCACTAAACTAATTCCACTTTCCCTTCTTTTTCTGCCTTCTCCATTTTTCTTCTTCCTCTTCACCTTCTTCTCCATCTTCTCCTCCTCTTTCCTCTTCCACCTTCTTCTCCAATTTTATTTGTGAGTTGCAGGTTACGAAAATGGTAGAGGATTCATATGAAGACGCCATTGCAGGACTGAAAAAGCTTTGATGTATAGAAACTGTATCATATGTGTATATAATATGTGTCCCTGCTGTATATGTATATAAAATATATCATATATATAGAAACTATATCATATGTGTATATAATATGTACCCCTATTGTATATGTATATAAAATGTATCATACGTATATAAACTGTATCATTCTTGTATAGAAAGTGTCTATATAATTCCAACATGTGTATAAAAGCGTATCGATCTTGTATAAAAAGTGTATCATACGTATAAAAAATGTATTGTAGAAACCGTATCATTGTGGTATATAATATGTATCGCTATTGTATAAGTAAAAAAAAAATATCATAACATTATTGCATAATATGCGTATAATAAAGGTATAATTAACGTATAATTTATGTATAATAAATGTATGATTAATTCCAGCATATGTATATAAAATGTATAATTCTTGTATATAAAGTGTATATATAATTTCAACATATGTATGTATGTTGTAGCAGCCCTTTAGTGGCGAAGTCGCCACAAAAAGTCTTTTTTTTTTTAAGCGCCCATTGCTGTTGGCGAGTCACTTTCGCATTATTTTGGGCCAACCGGCCATTTTTTGGCATTATTTTGGGCCGAACGGACACCTAGTGGAATTAAGCCCAAACAATGGTTAAATGTGGGATTAGTTTGGCTGAGTGGACACGTGTCAGTGTCCTTTTTCCTGTCATTTTGTGCTTAAAATAAGCAAAAAATAATTTGGCCGTTTGGATGGGAACTATCTATCTAACTTATTTAGCCTTATGTTGCTTTTAAATAAGCCCATCCAAACAGGCTCTAAGATGCCTTTTGCATAAAGTTCTATGTATTTATATAGATATATCATATAGCTATGATAAAGAATACTTGTATGTGAACATTTTATTTGAATCATATTAGATAGGCAGACAACTTATTACGCAAGGACAAATATTACTCGAGAAAGATAAAAAGTAAAATAAAATGAAATCAATTACCATATTACAAAGATTTTATCCCAAAATATTTCTTCATTGTCTGTCCATAATTGTTATATACTCACCTCATAAGGTTATTTAAAATTCTCAATGAACAGTTAGGAGATAAAGCTAGCACATAAACACTATGCCTACATTAGCTAAAAAAATAAGTTAGATCAAGAGAACTGTGTGCTATCCTGACAAGCTATAGTGCAAACATGTTATTACTTGCAAGGTGTGAATATAATTCAATAAAAGCTTACTCCAACTAGGTGATCGCAAAGATCAAAGACTAATGAGGTACAGAAAGATACATATTGAATAGAATTTCAAAAGTAAATAAAAGTTCCAGTAATAGCAGAATTACCCAGGCAACTGTCAGTTTCAAGGTTTTCAATATTCATTTTCTTGAAAATGCCAATTTGTGTCTGTGTTGTTAATAGTGACATAGTTATGATATGAAAAGTTTGCTAAAACTACTCCATTCGTCTCAAATTATCTGTCGTGGTTACTAAAAATAGTTGTCTCAAATTATTTAGCGCTTTAGAAGTTCAAGGCACAATTAATTATTTTTTTCCCATTTTACTCTTAGCAGTATTTTGTCACTAATGGAGATCGACACATAAATAGAGTAAATATTTGATGAAGAGAGATTATAACTTAGACATAAATAAGGATAAAAAGTATTCAAATACCCCTCCTAATTAATATTTCTTAAGATACGTGTAAAACCAAAGAACAACGTATAATTTGAGACTGAGAGAGTATCTAATAAGAGGAGTTTTTTTGTTGTTCAGGGACATTCTTGAAAATGTAAATTTATAATTCCTGATTCTACTACTTCCATCTTGTTATGACACTGGATTAAACCTACAAAACAACCTCTTCCTTTACTCATCCCTTCTCCTTCGCTGTCAGTGGTTACAGATTTTTATATTGCATGATTTTCAATCAATGTGTGATAATATACAACACATCGTGTCTTTAGGTTTCCCTCCTAATTATTGTCCTAACTGTGAGAGAAAAGTTTATAAATTTTCAAGTAACATTCAACTGTCAGTGCTTCTTGCTTGATTTCTTCCTAACTTTCTCATTTGCTCCCTTTCATCTCTTTTGAATTCACTTATAGCTATATATAGATTGTCAAAGAATTGGAAAGCCCTATTCCTATAATGCAAATGTCTTTATAGCCATAACAACAATACCCAAGTGGTTCACTATTACTATGGTTAATGTTACGATCCATTACAATATTCTTTATTGTTTCCCTACGGTGAGAACGGTTGCAGCATCCACAAATTTTTGCAAAAATTCAACTCTCGAATAATGCAAACATGAGAAACTTCCCAGTGTAACTGATAGGTGTTCAACTGATGGACTTCTTAACATCGAAGAAGAAAATCTTGCAGAAAGAAAGACAAAAATAAAAATAATCGGGTCATCTCGTGATCAATTTTACTATTACAAACTTCAAATTAGAGATGATGAAGAAAATGAAACTTTACATTTCGGCAAATTATTCCAATAATATTCTATAGATGAATATATAAAACTCGAAACACAAAGATGAGGCTTCTTATTGTTAACAAAGATTTGTTTCGGATAGAAATATAAGAAGGACAGCTTATGGATCTTCTAAGACAAGGAGAAAGAGAAGCTTAAAATATTGACAAAGAACATTCCTTCCTGCCAACTTTACTGGAGGTCCGCAAGAGATATGTGTGTCGATACATGGATGTCATGCATTAGTACAACACTTTAGAAAATCTGATATCGTGACATGTAATCCTTCCTGATCAAAAATAGAAGATTTCTTATTATCAACAATGAAGTACAAAATAGACCCCATTTTTTTTTATAAAAGTGAGTGTTAAATTTAACTCTGAATCCAAGAGCTCGAAAGCAAAATGGTGGTCGCCAATTATTGGAGACATTGTTTAGAGAGAGAAAATTAGAGAGTTCTAGAAAGAGAGAGTATTTGAGAGAAGTGCACTAAACAGTGAAGTAAGCGAGGGGAAAAGTGTGATAAGCACAAGTATCAGGTGACATACCGGTCGTTGGATTAAATTTGATAGTTGAGATTGACAGTTATTCTCTAGCCTATATTTTTGTATACATAAATGTTGACTTGTTACTAGTTAGGGATTTTGTTGTTGTTATTTTAACTGAGATCTTTACAGAGGCATAAATTAATTATTTTTCTGACATGTGGATATTTTATACTCATAAATTAATTATTTTTCTGACACGTGGATATTTTATACTTCATTTCAATATTGGATATAAGACGGCCAGGGTTTGTACAACGTAGTTTCATGTGTTACAGTGTTTTTTTTCCTTTCTATCATTTCTTATGTTTTTTTTCCTTTCTATCATTTTATCATTTTTTTTTGGGTGGATTGCCCTTCTTTTGGGGTGGTCTTTCATTTTTGCCCCTCAAATTGTTGGTCTTTAATTTTTGTCCTTCGCCTAGAATACCCGAAGGTTATGGATTCGAACCCCAGCTCAGACATAAAAATAAATAAAAAATCTCAAGACAAGACTTTTGAAAAAGTCTCATTTTACGAGGTATAAGTTGCCTTCAGGCATAACTAAAAGCCTGCCTTATAAGGCAACCTATGCCGGCTCCGGCATAACTTTAGTTATGCCTTAAGACAACTTATGCCTTGGCATCGTATAAGGCAAAACTTTAGTTATGCCTTAAGGCAACCTATGCCACATAAGACAGACTTTTCCAAAAGCCTTTTCTTGCGATTTTTTTTTTATGCCTGAGCCGGGGTTCGAACCTAGAACCGAAGGGCAAAAATTAAAGACTACCCTGAATAAGGGGCATTCCTGCGAATTGCCCTCATTTTATTATGAGTGAAGCCTCTTTTACCCCCTTAACATATTGAGTCTGAGAAATACTACCCCCTTCACATCTCATTTTTTTGTGCGGAATGCCCTTCAAAGGCACTGGTCTTTAATTTATGCCCCTCAAATTTGAAATCTTTAATTTTTAGGCTCCGGATTTGAATCCCCGCTTAGTCAAATATTAAAAAAAAAATCGCAAGATAGAAGTTTGTAGATAAATTAGGCAAAAGTTAGGCTTTAAGGCAGAGGTTTGTAAAATTCCAACTAAGTAAAAAAAAAATGTTTGAAGGCAAAACTCTACCTTTGCCTTATGAATGAAGGCAAAATTCTGCCTTAAGGTAGAGTTTGAAACTCTGCATTACGAATCCAAACTCTACCTTGCGATTTTGTTTTTAATTTTTGACTGAGCGGAGGTTCGAACCCAAAACCAAGGAATTTTTAGTGAAGGCCAATTATTAAAGACCACCAATTTGAGGGGCAAAAATTAAAGACCAGTGCCGTTGAAGGACAATCGTGCAAATGACCCTTCACATCTTGAATGGGACAATAAACTCTCTTGATCTTAAATCAATGTCTAGAAATTAAATTATTTCATATATCTTTTAAATGTCAAAAACGACCCCAATAGTATAAATTGTGACATATTTTTCAGTAATTAAAATATTTAAGTAACAGTACTTTATAATCAAATTTATACATCTTTGTTTTCTTTTGGTTTTTAAAACACGGTATTAGGCTTCACCGTACAGTTATGTTATTTTATAGCTCAAATTTTAAAATGTCTTGATATATCTCGTTATTTATATTATTATCAGCATTATAACAATTAAATTTTTGTAAGTCCTTTTTCTATTTTCATGTTATACTTACATACTCAAAGTCTAATTATTTTGTAAACTATTTTATTGGTAATACTTTGAATAAAAATTAATAATCTCCAATATAAATATAGTTAATAACTGATATGATATTTCATTTCTTTTATAGAAAATTACTTGAAAATGTTAACTCAAATAAGGTTTTTATTTCATAATACAAGATAAGAACAAGGTATTATTTTCTAATCTTAAATTTTTAGGATTGTTAAATAAAATATACACACTTATATACATGATGAATATTGTTTTGGCAATTTTTCATTCTTGATCTGAAAAACGTTTAAGAATCTATCACAAATTGAAAGTTATTTTTCATATTATATATTTTTTTTAAGACTATTAGGCTTATGATATGTAAGAGTGATATGGAAATAGAATAACTTTTTATACAAATTGAACAGTTGAAATAAAATTTCCTTTCTTTTTGGTCTGATGAAATAAAGTTTTCAACGTAATATTTAAATAATATGGTCAACATAACTTGGAGCCCTACACAAAAAAATCATGCAACAAAATGAGACTTTAAATATAAAAGCAAAATATTTTATTTATTTTTTTTTGAAAAAAAGAGGTATGAAATTTCAATGTTATTGCTTACATTTTTGAGTCATCTATATATATAACATGTTATAGTTCGTATTAATTGAAGGCTGTTTTTGACATTTAAAAATATATGAAATAATTCAACTCATTTGTAGCCATTGATTTAAGATCAAGTGAATTTATTGTCTCATTCAAGATGTGAAGGGGATATTGTTTCCCAAACCCAATATATAAGGTGGTAAAGTAGATTTCACTCTTTTATTATTTCAATTCTCATTTTGTTTTGGAAATTTTGCTTCTAGAGATTTCCATAATGTATAAATCTAGATTAGTTAGACACTGAATTTCAAATACGGAAAGTAATTAATTAACAAATACAATCGCCTCGATACATCTGATAGTTCCAATATTGTAATTTGTTTCATCAACTACTCGTCGATTAAAAAAAAAAAACTTTCACGACACCTGAAAATATTTAGTACTAACATATGCGACATAGAATTTAAATTGCGTAAGAAATTACGTGCATATAAATATCGAAATTTTCTATTTAATTACAAAAATAAATTTTAAAAATGTTACAAATAATAATTTGAAAATATTCATGAGGTACGTAAAATATACGACATTGCTATTAAAATCCTCCTTTTGACCAAAATAATCACATTATTTGTTCCTATATCTTTTTTATTACATTTAGGTAGCTAAAGTAGCACACACTGTGATTTTTCCGAAATAATAAAAAGAAAACGATTTTGAAATATATTATAAAATCCTCAATTAAGTGAATAAGAAAATCAGCTCAACAAGTACAGAAATTATAAAAAGAATTATCAACTTATATCAACACCAGAAAAAGTCCAAAGGACGAAAATCTCGAAACAAATTATTTTAGCATTGAATTCTTCAAAGATCTGAGAGAAGAATGTGGACAAGTTTGTTACAACAACTTTTACAAAGTATTTTTAACCATTTCATATTAAAGTTCTACATCCCACTTATTTACTTTCATTTTTTTTCCCTGTTACACGTCTTTAAGTTACCATACAATTCAGTTTTTCTAATATTTTCGAATTTTGAATTAAGTTGCCAAAATCTTCATATCTGTTTATAAGGTTTTTGGCAACAAAAACCAATGTAGTGTAATAAAATTCTCAATTAAGTGAATAAGAAAATGAGCTCAACAAGTACAGAAATTATCAACACCAGAAAAAGTCCGAAAACATCGAAACAAATTCTTTTAGCATAGAAATCTTCAAAGATCTGAGAGAAGAATGTGGACAAGCTTGTTACAACAACTTTTACAAAGTACTTTTATCCATTTCATATTAAAGTTCTACATCCCACTCATTTACTTCTAATTTTTTTATTTCCGTTACATGTCTTTAAGTTATTATACAATTGAATTTTTCTAATATTTTTGAATTTTGAATTAAGTTGCCAAAATATTCATATCTGGTAATAAGGTCTTTGGCAACAATAACCAATGTAGTGTATTGAAACAAATGGCTAATATTTTTTTTAAGTTGAAACAACCTTACCGATATAAATAAATATAGCTCGGGTATTTTTTGTGAGCTTAAAAGTTTTATCTCTTGTAGGAATACTATAACTATAAACTATAAACTATAAGCACACATTTCCACTCAAACTTCCACGCTAACATTTGATATGTGCATTTACTAGTTATTTATAGTAATAACATTATTTTGGAGCCTCTATCTCTTGGGGCCTAAAGCGGAAGCTTTGGCCTTACCTTTAGGCGGGTCATGAAAACTTGACACAACTTGTTTCAAAAGGAGATACGTTAAATTTATTTTTCATTCCTTAAATAATTAAGTTTCAATCTGGTTTTTTCATAAACTTGAAAATTATCGTGAATTGTCTCCCTAGATGAAATATATTGATCTTCTATATAATTTGTATGTGATTTGTAATATTTGATCTGTATTTTTTAAATGATTAGAAGTTATTAAAATAAATTTTAATGGAATTGGTTCAACTTTGAATCAATTAACCACATTATTCGGGTCATATGGTTGAATCAAGTAACCACAATTTGTTTCTATATTTTTGGGATATGTATGCTATATTTTTGGGAAATGTGTGCCTATATTTTTGGGGGAAAAGAAACTCGTCTGTAACAACCTTTCACCATATCTGCACAATAACTGATAAGTTCAATACTAAACTACTCTTACCTGCTACCAATATTAAATTTATCAAAAATTACTCATAAGATAATTAATTAGGAAAATTTGATTTTCTAAATTTATCAATTCTCTAGATTTATCTCACTTTTAAACGTACCATACTCTCTATATATATGAGAAGTACATTGTTATTCCATAATCCTCATCTGCTAACCAGGAATTAGTATTCAGAAAAACTAAGATTGACAAAAACGAAAGAGATCCAGATCAAGATGTCGGAAGAAGAGACCAAAAAGAGAGGATCAAGATCAGAGAACAATAAGGATATTAACGATTGGCTACCGATCACATCATCAAGGAATGCAAAGTGGTACTATTCGGCTTTTCACAATGTCACGGCTATGGTTGGTGCTGGTGTTCTTGGCCTCCCGTATGCCATGTCTCAATTGGGCTGGTATGTATTTTTTCTACTTCTTTACTAAAACAAATCTAGGACAGGTCCTCTGCATTAGGTTAATTAATTATTTTTTACTTGAATTATGCTTACTATGAATTTTCAATTCAAAATATATGCATATATGTGTAATAAAATCCCATTGTACTGATTATCAATCAAAGACAACAGCTCTTCAATTTGATTGTGATTACTATATCGATGCGTTTTATTTTTGCTTCTAATTAGGTGTGGGTGGTGAAAAGAAGCATGCAGTTAATTACTTCTTTATACATGAAAAGTAAATCTTTCAAGGCTACAAGTATAACACTTAACTCAAGTATATGAGAGTTCGAATTGTTTCATTTTCATGGAAGGATTATTAATCGGACAACATACTTATGCATATATAGTGTATTTGATTTGGTGTGAGAGTTCAAATCAAGCATTATTGTTCTGACTCTTATATTTACCAGCTTGTTTACTGATCTGGTTTCTTCTAGTGCATACCAATAGTTTTTTAACTAAAATTAGGTCATTACTACTACTACTACTACATAATTACAAGGTAAATACTTTTCTTAAGTGGAGTATCTATTAACTAATTTCATATATACTATAATTTTTATGACAGGGGTCCTGGAGCCGTAGTCTTGATACTATCATGGATAATAACATTATACACCTTATGGCAAATGGTGGAGATGCATGAGATGATACCAGGAAAAAGACTTGACAGGTACCACGAGTTGGGCCAGGCGGCTTTTGGTGAAAAGGTTGGGCTGTGGATTGTGGTTCCTCAGCAACTCATAGTGGAAGTTGGATCAAACATAGTGTATATGGTCACTGGTGGCACATGTCTACAGAAGGTTTATAATACTGCTTGTCCTAGTTGCAGGCCTTTGAAGCTCACATATTTCATCGCGATATTTAGCTCTACTCAGTTCATCCTTTGCCATTGCCCCAATTTCAACGCCATCACTTGTGTCTCCTTCGTTGCTGCCATCATGTCTCTCGGGTTGTTACACTTAATTGACTTTTCTTTTCACTTTGATTTTTGTATTATGATGATATTTTTTACGCTATCAGGTAATTTAACTAATGTAATTGTTTGAAAAAAGTTAAATAAATAGTGTGAAAATTAAGTATGACTTACCTTCTATAATAAGTTAAAAGTACGGTGATAGCATAGTAATTCTTTGCACTTTCCATTTATATAAAATTATAAATATTCTTTTTATAGGTTAATTAATGTTGTTCATGACAATATAGTAAAGAAATAACGATTTAATTTATTCCCACAAAATATCTAGTAAGTAGTAAAAAAGTTTTTACTAATTACATGTAAGTGTTTATAGTGAGTAAGGCTAGTAATATGAAAATAAGATAGATTACCTGTTACAATGTGGTAAATTAGAAGTAGTATAATTTATCTTTTACATGATCTGTTTATATAAGTTAAATCTTTTCTCGAAGAATATTCAGATGTTTTCTTTTTTATTAACTTACCTGGTTATAGATTGAATGTCTTTTTTTCTTCTATAGGTTGAAAGTCTCCTTTAAGAAAATTATCTTATTTTCATATCATTATACATTTTAATTAGAATTAGCATTTCTCTAAGCTGCCCTTAATTACATGTGAATTTGATCATATATGTATTATCTATTTAACAAAATACAAAAGGAGGAGGCTCTTTGTGGTACCAATATTAAGTACACTATTAAGAGACATTAACGTTTTTTTTTTTTTTTTCATTTTGCAGTTATTCACTCATAGGTTGGGGAGCATCAGTACACAAGGGAATAACCCCGGATGTTGATTACAGTCCAAGGGCTTCAACAAGTATAGGGAGAATGTTTGGTTTTTTTGCTGCTTTGGGAGAAGTTGCATTTGCATATGCTGGCCATAGTGTTGTCTTGGAAATTCAGGCAACTATGCCTTCTACTCCTGAAAGACCATCCAAAATACCTATGTGGAGAGGAGTTATTCTTGCTTATGTTATTGTGCTTGTGTGTTACTTTCCAGTGGCATTTCTTGGCTATGCAGCTTTTGGAAATAGTGTAGCGGACAACATCTTGATCTCCTTACAGAAACCTCGTTGGCTTATTTGTATGGCTAATGCAGGCGTCGTCATTCATGTTATTGGAAGTTATCAGGTGATCAAACTTCATCAAGTATCCTTACTTTTCTTTTATTATTCAGCACTTAGCTCATTGATCCGACTAATCGGGACCACTAAAAAGAGAAACACTCATTGTAATTATCAGAAGTTTTTTTATTCTTAGGGCTCGTACCAGAGAGTTTTGATTTAGGGCGAAGGAATTTTATCTGTTTCACTATACCCCTCGGTGGTACCCTTGTTGTTTTATTTAACCTTTTACTATGATAATCGAGAAATTTTCGAGGATCTGTAATGATTTTAGACTTGCTAGTGAAAAATGAACTCGGCCCTCGATTCTTTTCATCACTTATTTTTGGTCCATGGTGAAATTTGAACTTTGTTAATACTATTAATTCAGTCAAGATATATGGTCCAAAAGTTAAGCACAATGGTATCTTTCTAGGTTAAATAAACTATACTAATTGTTGATTGTATTTGCTTGATGTTCTCAGATATTTGCAATGGGTGTGTTTGACATGCTCGAATCTTACTTGGTTAAGCAAAGAAACTTCACTCCCAGTACATCTCTACGGTGTATTGTTCGGACTACTTATGTTGGTATGTCACCATTCCACCATTTTAATTTTATGTTGATTTGCTCAATAAATTAAAGTCATCACTTATGATTTTCTTATTTTGTCTACTTGCACAGCCTTGACAATGTTCCTTGGAATGACATTCCCATTCTTCCATGGGCTACTCAGTTTCTTTGGAGGATTTGCTTTTGCTCCAATAACATACTTTGTAAGTCAAAGATCTCATGTTATTTTTACAGATTTCATATGTTATTTTGTACGAATCTCTTATAAAGAATACTATATAATGAAAATAACATTTGTGACGGACTACAGATCAACCGTCAACGAAATATCTCAAATATTAACATGTCTTTTCTCTGTTGTTGCAGCTTCCTTGTATCATTTGGCTTAAAATCTACAAACCTAAAAGATATGGGTTGTCTTGGTTCACAAATTGGGTATGTTACAAAAAATTGACAAACTTATTTTTCAAAAAATTGATAAACTTTATTGGTCGTATGGTTAATACTATTATTATCTTTGTTTTTTACGCAGATATGCATCATACTTGGTGTTCTTCTGACGATTTTAGCTCCCATTGGTGGCTTGAGGCATATCATACTGAGAGCCAAGTCTTACAAGTTCTATTCTTGATTGTAGGATCATTCGAGAATTATTTTTAGAAAACTAGCAGATAAATTTCCTCGTGACAAATTATTTTTAATATTTGTCCGATGATGTTTTAAATGTCTAGCTATTTTATTTTGATTGTACTATGAAGCATAAAATAAAGCAAAAAAACCATATTCGATATCATTGTTTCCTTCATTAGTAATTTGATGTAGTATCAGTAAGTGACAATATAAGAGTCTTTTATGCTGTTACATTATCTAAAAATCAAACTACATTTACTGTTTTAAAACCAAGTGAAACTGGACGAAGTGCATGTATATCCGTTTTTGGGGACGCCATTTAATTAGTCCCAAAGTTAATTTTTATTTTGCAAGTCTACTATATAAGGTAAACGAAAATATCCTGCTACGTTTTGTTAATATGAATCTAATTTCGTATGTATAGGTGATTCTCCATTTTGCTAATGTGGAAAAGAAGTTACATCTTTCTGCCTCCTTCAAGAAGTAGAAGAAGAAAATAAAATCCACATCCTTTTAGAAATGTAGTGATTACTATTTAAAGTATCGTTAATCCCCTGAAATACTTTGTCCGTGAACCAAATTAGCATATGATAGTTTCTTTCCAATAAAGATAAGCCAACTTCTACGAACAATATTTAATGTTTAAAACTTAGAAGTATTGTTTAATCACAAAATGTGATTATTAGTTACCTCCGTCGCTCAGTGAGTACAGTGAGTTATCCATGCAATTAGTGGTTAGTAGAATTAGCCAATTAGGATGTGGCAAAATAGCGAAGATTAATCCATCTCAATCTACATGAAAGCATTGTCTCAGACAGGGTAACCCTTGACCAACCCAAAGTATAGAAAGATTGCCCACTTGAAGGTATGTGTACAAAGTCTCAATTTGAATACACACCAAAATGACTTAAATTATCGGATTCAAAGAGCTATTCATAATCTGATCTCTTTTATATTACAAAAAAATCTTCATTGTTTTGAGCCTGATTTCTTATCTTTCTGTAAAATCCGAAAATATGCTGAACAATAGTAGCTCCAAGTGCTTACTGATTCACACTCAAATACTTGTATGTTTAGAATTTGGGATATTGACAAGGTCATCTATGTCATACTGTAGAATAAAAGATTACTGTACCTTTTAATGGTACAAATTCCTTCCACTCACCCGTTGGCCATTATGGAACAGATACTAAAGGATGCATTCTTATTAACTCATCAGTTGTGGTATATAACTTGGTCTGGCATTAAGAATGATAGTCCTGTAGAATGATAGATGATAGTACTGTAGAACAGTGGTCCAGTTGATAAATGTCAATATTAAAGGGAACTCTACTCCTATCATTTGTGCATTTGGTTCCGAGCTGCAACACAAAACATAAACAGGAAAGGAAAGACTGATTGTTGCTGATGTAATCATAAAATGCTAATTTTTCACGAGTTATTTCTATGACCGACTTGAACATGCACCATTAGATGTGGGACTTCTTCACTAGTTATTTCTTGCAACACATGATATGCAGAAAAGAAAATTGAGAATATCAGTACAAAAATAGCAGCAGATCTCGGAAGAAAGAAGCTTTACATTTTGTTTCAGACACACTTTAAGTAAGCATACAGGATCAAATCATAAGAAAAAGTGAACGCAATCAAGTTCATCCACCTCTAGGAATAATTGATTCTCTGGGTCAATACACCAGACACGATTGTGCTTACCCACGAGTCTGCTAGGAGCATACTGAAACCAATAACACTCCATGTTAGATGAATAGCCGCTGATTGTAGCCAGCAAGAAGATTCAACCATATAATGCACGCCAAGGCTCTTGAGTTTCTCTTGAAGACTTTGTTGCATGCCATGCTATCTTTTCTCCCGAGAAACTAAGAGATGAGAAGCTAGCCAAGTGCTGTCCTATCTCATGTATCACCTGGAAGTTAGGAAGTGAGATCTGTATTAGTATATTTTCTTTTTTTTTAAATCCTTTTTTTCTTTGGATAAGTAAGCTGGGAGGAGAAGTAACTGCTAACTCTATCGAGCGCCTCTGTTGAGATAGAGAAATGATAATAGAGGATCCCAAGAAAATGCTTGGACATAGATCAGAAATTAATCAAATTAAAGACAGGTAGACCTAGATCTGTCATTCCGGTCAGAGAACTTCGGAGGACAAATGGCATAATATTCAAGTCGATAGCTCTATTTAACTACATCAATGAAAACCCTAGAACCACAATCTTAGTTGCTTAAGACACCTTCACAGCAATTACCCGCTTTCAAAATGTATAGTGCATCCACAAGTCCTTCTATTTTCACAAGTTCATTCTTCATTAGTTTAATTTATTTTTCTGTTACTTGTCAGCGAAAAAGGGGAATAATGGTGTTACTATTACTCTATAAGACTTAAAGTAGATGTATGGCTTTAACCATCTTGATCTGCTTGAACTCAAGCAACCAAGAGCTGGTTTTTTTGCCACTCAGGTTGATTTTGCAGCTGTATTAACTTACTGCCTGGCATACATAAGCCATTCAGCTCGGCCAGCTGCGATAAGATATACCAAAGTTACTGCACGAGAGCTAATTTATTCTATTTAAAGTGTTTAATTGCACGAGGGCTAATTTATTCAATTTAAAGTGCTTTCTTCCTGTCTGTTTTCAGCAGTACACTGCTTAAGTATTTTTTCTGTTTCTCGTCATAGAAAAGGAAATAATAACCTTAACCTGACTAGGCAAAAGTAAGATGTAAAATTGTTTCCTCTACTGTTTTTCATTGAGAAAAGAACTTGTGCTTGATAAGGCAAGTAATTGTTTCCTACATCCTTCATTAATAATATCAAAAATCATAAATCCGAACATAAAATGATCCTATACTATGAGGATCATAAATAACAAAAAAAAAAAAAAAAAAAAAAAAAAAAAGAACTTATACATTGTACTTTTTCCTAGTCAGTATATAATAACAAAAGACAATATATGGCTTTGTCAATCTTGATCTGCTTGAACTCAAGCAACCAAGAGCTGGTTTTTTTGCCACTCAAGTTAGATTTAGCAGCTGTATTAACTTACTGCCTGGCATGCATAAGCCATTCAGCTCGGCCAGCTGCAATCGGATATATCAAAGTTAACTTTAAAGCGATTTCTTCAGTCTGTTTTCACTTTTCAGCAGTACATTCTTTAATCAGGTTATTTTATCTGTTGTCACAGAAAATGCAACAATAATGTAGTCAGACTTAAAAGTTGATTATATTCAACCTAGGACAATCTATGGCTTTGTCTATCTTGATCTGCATGAATTTAAGCAATCAAGAGCTGGTTTTTTTGCCACTTGGGTTTGATTTTGCAGCTGTAATAACTTACTGTGTGGCAATACATAAGCCACTCAGCTCGGCCAGCTGCAATAGGATATAACAATAGAAACTACACTGGAGCTAAATTTACTCTATTTAAAGTGCTTTTCTCCCTTCCCCTTCCAATTCATTTTAGAACACATGCAGAAAAACAACTTTTTTCCCGGAATATGTTGTTCAAAAGACTATATTTTGGATAAGGACTACATCTTAACATCTTAAAAATTAGATAGGAAACAAGAAGCCCAGAATACTACAATGTCCAAAATTTAGATAACACCACAGGGAAGAATCAACCATTAAATGAACAAGCGTATGAACATTTAAAACATACCTGAAGTTCCTCTTCTGAAGTCTTATGATGCAAATTTTGACCTTTTTTGCCAATTATAACAAAAGTAGGCATCTTCAAAACTCGAACCAACTGAAGTAAGCACGCCAACTGTTCGTTGAAAATCTGCAACGACTGCGGTGGGCTTTGCAAATTCGTGGCCAAAGCTTTAGTAAGGCCATTAGAGGCACCTACTTGCAACCCATAAACTGAGATATTTTCAACTGCAACGGAAGTTCTATTTCCCATCTTAAGCTTTGTTGCAGCCACAACAAAAGGGACCACGATAGTGGGCATATTTGACAACCCATCTCCTACTAATAATGCTAGAACTTCATTAAGAGCACAAGCAAGTGTTGGAGGCTCGTAGTTTTCCAGAAGCAACACCGACACCTAAGAAAAGGAAAAACATCAAACCATTGTCTATAATTCCCAAACGCAAAATATGTAGCACAGGTATGGAAGAAATGCTACGGTTTAGGGTGTCTTTGGTATGACGGTATGTTTTCCTATTTTCCCTTGTTAGGTTGCACTAAATATCTTGGAAAATGTTTTCCTCAAAATAGGAGAAAATGTTTTCCTTAAAATTTTGAGGGAAAACATTTTTCGGATCAATAAAAACACACCAACGCATCCCCCAACCACCCACCTCCTACCTGCCTACCCCACCCCGCACCACAAGAAGTTGCACTCCTAATTGAAAAACCTCATACTATTTTTGCTTTGAATATATGAAAATGCACTTAAAATGACATTTTCTAGCTTGCGAACCAAACGCAAGAAAATGAGTAGAAAGATCACTTATTTTCCGAGAAAATATTAACACATCCTTAGTATCTGAAAAATACAACCAAGTACTATGAGCTTGGTATGAATAACCCAAATCTTACTTTGCATCACTTGTTTACACCTCCATATCTTGTCAATTTTCATACATTCTCATATACAATACACACCTTTACACATAACCAATGACCTAAAAAAAAAAAAAAAAAAAGGGAAAATCCAAACCACTGAAAATAAACAAGAAAGTTCAAAACATTTTCCAGGTACCTCGGGAATTGAGCCATGGAGAAAATGAACGACTTCGATTGAAACCTTTTGGTCTTTAATTCCGTACCGTTGTAAGGATAAATCAAGAGATTCTTCTCGTCTGCAATGGAAATGATTTTGTATGAGAAAATAGTGGATTAATAGGAGGGGGGGGGGAGAAGAGGGGGTGGGGGTGCTTACCGGGTTTGAAGGTTGGAATTAGGGTTAGGTTGAAGGGATTGGAAGATAGCGGTGCCGAACCCGGTTGGATCTTTGAAGAGGAGTATTACTTTTGGGCCTACCTTCATTTTCTTCTTTATGTAATCCAATGCAATGCCCTACTTCGCCTCTTTATACTAGTAGAAAATTTCCTCTTTGTAGTATTTGGTTGGAAGAGCATTAGTTATTCAAAGTTTATGCCTCAAGTATTAGTTTTAATTATTCGAATTTCAATCCTTAAATTTATTTCTTAGTAATGTAGGGACTAATTATTTATGAATTAGTTACGTAGGATTTAGTTATTCATGTATTAATAGTTATTTCATCTCTACCCTACATAGAATATTACACAAATTCTTTCATAACTTATACACGTATTAGTCATGTGGGATTGAAAATTTATAACCAAACAAGCATTGTATTTGTACTTGATGTAATAGATTTTATGCATAACAACTAAAATGCTACTAAGCATACCAATTATGTTGATTTTAATACATGAGTAATTCACTTTCTAATCAACGACCAAACGACTCCTAAATGCGCGTACCTTTTTTTATTTTATTGCTGTTACAATAAAAAAATCTGAATAGATGTGAATGATTAAAAAATTTAATAAAGTACTAATATCATTATAATATCTATTCAAAAACTTCTGCAAAAATGACAGGCCACCAATTTTATTTGTTCATTTACCGCCATTGTGTACATTAAGAAGGCAGCTAGAGGCGAAACATCAAGACAAGCTGATAGAAGCAGAGGAAAGGAGCCAGCTTATAAAAGAACACAGTTTTACTTAAAGAAGACGTTGGTGGAACATTAAAAACAAGCTCATAACAATAGAAGAAAGGAACCTTATTCTTATAGGTGGTGAATAAGGTACGCCAAGGGGTAAAGACACACTTGCATTCAGAAAGGTGCTATGTGATAGGTCACTCTCGGTTTCCAAATTTGCTACAATTAGTGCTCCAAACATTGACATCATTAGATGACAAGACTTGTGATCTCTATTTAAAAATTTAAGAATTCATTCGATTAACGTTCAATTGGTCCGGTCAATTTTAATGATCCTTTGGACACCCCTATGCCGCATTTATGCATATTGAACCTGATCACTCCTGCTTAATTGTTAATAAAAATGTACCACATTCTTCAGAAGGAAAAAAAAAAAAAGAATATAGACAGATCCTCAATGAAACTGCAAAATGTAAGCACTAACAAAAGCACTTTAGGTTAGTGCCAAATCATCGGTCTGGTCTGTGATAACTAATGAGATCTATTATCATAAAAACATGCCCAAGAAATCACCAATGTCAACAAGCACTACCCAATAAATATATGGCTCGGTCTGGATCCGCATTAGAACTTGCTCGAAATGCAACACCATTTCGGGTTAATTCACAAATGCTTTGTTACAAAAATCACTTTATGACTTTAGCAAGTCAACTGGAAGTGAATGACCATCCGTGAAATCAACCCTTTATTTGCTTAGAACTTGCAAATCGGGTCATGGCCGTAAGTGGATATCCTTGGTTTCAGTTCTATTCTCCTGCACACAATAGTGAAGTTGTTGGAGTTACATAGCATTGGACATTTGGGCTGCCAGTTATTTATTAGTTAGGCCCATTTTCCTTGTATCTTTATTATCTTTGTATCTTTTACTTTGGCCCAGTATACATATAACCCGGGCTTATTTCACTTTGGACAGATTAGTTTTTGAGGTAATGAAAAGAGGAAAAGCTCCTGAAACTCTCTCTCCTCTCTCTCGTATTTTACATAAACCCTAGTTTAATTTTGCCCAAATCTTCGTCGATTCACAACATTAACATGGTATCAGAGCGGGGAATCAGGTAGATCGGTTGATTCTCTATAGATCGATATTACCCTCGCAGTTTGAATCTCAGTATTGATGAATATTTGCTTCCGCGTTGTTTTTTTTTTTTTTTTTTTTTGATATTTTCGGTGAATAGAGTTATTTTCTGGTGAAACGAAGATATTTTCTAGTGGTTCTCTTCGTTATTGGTGAAGTTTCTGTGATTTTTGGTAAACAAGGCTTGTTTCTTCGAGTTAAAGAAGAAATTTGGTAACCCTAACCCTCATCTCTTTTGGATTTGATAATAGTTTTTTTTCGTTGTTTCTGTCGCTCTCGTATGATTCTTTGATTTGAGATTACGAGTTAAAGAATGACGAACACTACGTATTCTCCTGAACCTTCTAGCCCTCTTTTCGTTCATTCTTCGAAAATTTCGGGTACTTGTTTAGTCGGGACTCCTTTTTCTGGGTGTGGTTATGGGGGATGGAAGAGGGGAATGGTAATTTCTCTTTCAGCGAAAACCAAGTTGGGTTTCGTAGACGGGACTTGTCCTAAACCTAACTCTGATGACACACCTGGAAAAATACGTCAATGGGATAGGTGTAACAACATGGTCATTCATGGTTGACCAATTCCATTTCACCAAATATTCTTTGAAAGCGTCTAATACTCAGAAACTGCTGAAAGTATTTGGAAACAATTAGAATGTAGGTATGGGACTGTTAGTGGCACAAAGATCTTTGAACTAAAGAAAGAGTTGGCCTCAGCTCAGCAAGGATCTCTTGATATTGCATCCTATTTCAATAAACTGAAGAAATACTGGAATGAACTAGGAACTATGCGTAAGAATCATAGTGACTCGTGTGTTTGTCTTTGCTAAAACTAGTATTGAAAAGGATGAAGAGGAGAATAGACTTTACCAATTCCTTATGGGTCTAAATGAGGTATATGTGGGAGTTAGAAGCAGTCTACTTATGATGAATCCTCTTCCTCATCTTGACGATGCTTACAACATACTGCTCCAAGATGAGAATCAGAGGCAGGTTCAATGTACTCCTCAAATGGCTCCTGAAGCTGCTTCTTTTAATTCTTCTTCACACACCACCAAGGGGCCTCCTCCTGTATTTTCCTCTGGAAACATGAATCCTAGGCCACCTTGGCCTCCTGCACCACAATATAATCAGAGAATTGATTTTGATCAATCCAAAACAAGTCCTTTTTGTAGATCTTTTGTAAGAAACCAGATCATCTGATTGACCAGTGCTATAAGCTCCATGGCTAT
>NC_081352.1:49772619-49783940 GCF_029784015.1 Lycium ferocissimum
AAAAAGAAGGAAAGGAGAAGATGGAGAAGAAGGTGAAGAGGAAGAAGAAAAATGGAGAATCGTAGAAAAAGGGAAAGTGGAATTAGTTTAGTGGTTATAATTTGGGTTTAAGAGAATTGTGGCCATCGGGTGGGATAATTTTTGGCCGAGTGGCTGTTTATGTCCTTTCTCCACTTTAAGCTGGCCAGCCAAACACTCAAAAAGCTGAAAACAGCTTAACTTATAAGCCAATCCAAACGGGCTCTTAGTTGTTTCCAAAATTATGGTGCTTAATAGCTCTCTTTGATTTCGAGACATACATGCCTTTTGCTTTTTTTTTTGTTACTGCGGATGCCTGAGTCAGTAAGGTAGGTATTATTTTGAATGTTAGTGGAATCGATGATTATATTTAATTTGACTGTTAGCATGTGCTAATTTCTTTTGCAGTCTAAGCTATGTTACAAAGCTCTGTTACAAATTAATTAGAACTTCTACTTTATCTTTCATATTTCCCAAACAAGCAAATTTTTAAACAATAGTAAAGAAATTGTAGTTTATATCATATGTTACTTAATTCAAACTTCTACGTACATTTTGTACTTCTAAGTTTCGTATGCTTTAACTTAATAAACCAAAAATGTGTTTTTTTTATTTGTGCAGATGCATCTGCAAGTTCACTTACTGACTTTCATTTGACATATGAGGTGGCTAAAAAATGCTTGGAAAATGTGTATACGGGTAAAACCGAGGACACAAGCACGCTCGGTTTCCCGATGTCATGGCTATGCTCGGGTGCATCACGACCACCTCACCGGGAACGAGGTCTCGAGCTCGAGCCGGCACGAGGCGATAAAGGTAGGGTGATTGGTCGCCACAACAGAAGACCGAAATATCCGCCCTCACCGGATATTTCGAGCTTTCAATCCCGGCGACGCACCGTCACTCGCATTTACTTGCTTTATTTAGAGTTGTACTAGGTTTAAAACTCCTCTACTATATAAACAGTGCTTCATTCATGAAAGGGGTTAACAATAAAGGGGAGAGAAACAAGCTTCATATCGGCAATTATAAGAATTCATTGAATCAATTTCCATCTGTTCTTGAGCTTCATTTTATTTATACCTCGTGATAGCTTGTAACGAAAGGATATCGACCTCGGTTTCCTAGCCCGACGTCGTACGTATCCAACACTTGGTTTGATTCGACTCTCTGTCCGCTTTTTCCTCATACATCTCATTATTTGAATCCTTAATTGAATTTAGTCACATATCTTTGGTATCTCATATAAATTTAAGCGTTTCTACATTTTAAGGTTAAACGGTTTGGCGCCCACCGTGGGGCCTTAGATAGTAGTGGCGTTCAATATAACATTGTGGTCAAACTCAATACCTGTACTTGTTCTTTAAGGTTTGATTTTCGTGTATATCGAAAATGCGGATTCACATACTCGTCAACTTCCAAGTGGAACTGAGCCATCACGAGCATGACGACGGGTCGTACATCAAACAACGCCCCCCCCCCCGTTAATCCCGGCTCCGTCGGGTCATCGGTGGGCGAACGTACACGGTCGGTGAGAACAACGGGGCCATCTTTGCGGCGGCTCAGCCCGTAACCCGAGTTGGAGCATGGCCATGGCTCGGTTGCGAAGCCCGCAAGAGATCACAAGGCAATTGCAAAATCGAGGTCGGACACCTATGTTGTTCGATCGGAACCGACGTGACACGGAGGAATTACGTGTCCCGTAGGGTAACGAGGGACTCCCGGCAAAATACCGAATTAAAGAGAATGCTTCGAAGAACTGATCAAACGAGTCGAATCGGTGAAAAAGAAGATAGAGGCGAACGATAAGAAGGTGAGAACTACAACTCGAGTAAGTCGATCAAATCCCGGGACTTGCCGGTCTTCGAAGGACCGGATTCGAAAAAAGTTTGTTCAAATGACGTTTACGCCAAGTGCGGTGCCGATGAAAATCCCCAAGAGATTTCGCATGCCCGATATCACGAAGTACAATGGAACAACACCCAAATGAGCACGTGATTGCATATACGTGCGCTATCGGGCGGCAACGACCTCGCCGATATTATGAACGGGAATCGGTGCTACTTAAGAAATTCGGGAGACCCCTGCCGAAGCGGAGCTATGATTTGGTACCATAACTCCGCCCGAGCACTCGATTGATTTATTTGCTATGCTCGCTGATGATTTCGTTAAGGCCCATGCCGGGGCCATCAAGGTCGAAACATGAAAGTCGTATTTATTCAACGTCAAGCAGCGAGACGACGAGACCCTCCGCGAGTTCGTGGCTCGATTTCAAATGGAACGCATGGACTTACCTCCGGCCACGGACGATTCGTCGTTCGGTGCTTTCACCCAAGGGCTCAATTCAGAGCTCGATCACATCAATGGCCCTAAACAAAACTTGATAGAATACTCCTGCGATCGCTCGGGTGACGTGCATAACGGATACCCGGGGCCGAAAATTGTGGTCGAAGACGATAAGATTCTCGAGGCCGCTTCGTTGTCGTGGCATTCCGGTAAAGGTTGATCGCACAAGCGGAGAGGGTGGATCGAGATTCCGTGATCGTCATATAATGTATACAATCGCCCGTACCCGCACGATCGAAGAGGAAACGGGGCGTAACACCGAATCACCAAGATTGATAAAGCGATCGGCGGGAGCGATCGAGGTCCAAACAACCGTGGGTTGGTAAACAGAAATATTGTCGATAGAGTTTCGGGAAACGGAGAGATTCCAAGGTTATCCGAGTATAACTTTTGCGTCGATGTAGCAGCTTTAGCGGCGACCGTTAGCCGAAACAAAGAAACAAGGCATCCGAGGCCCATCCAATCTGACCCGGAGAAGCGGGACAAAATCTTTATTTGTAAGTATCATCATACTCACGGTCACCGGACCGAGGATTGTCGAAAGCTGAGGGAGGAGGTGACCCGTCTGTTCAATTTGGGGCATCTTAGAGAATTTTTGAGCGAACGAGCAAAAACCCATTTTAAAAACCTGGATTCCAACAGTTAGGATAGTCAAGAGCCCCATCGGTGATACATATGATCAGCGGGAGGAACCGACGTTCCCATGGGACCGGTTATGAAGCGCACGAAGATCTCCATAACTAGGGAAAGCCGTATCCGAAACGATGATCCCGATGGCCCCATCACGTTCGATGACGAGGACATGGAAGGCATTGTGCCCAACCACATAATGACGCACCAGTAATCTCTATCCTTGTCAATAATTTTAGAATTAAACGTGTGCCGATTGATCCAGAAGCTCGGCTAATATCATCGATGGAAGAGTCATCAAACAATTGGGACTACTAGATCGAGATCGTGTCGGCCATACGAGTCCTCAATGGATTCAACATGCATGCGAAACGACTAAAGGCGAGATCACTCACCGATCGGCATGGCGTTGAATTACGCACGCAGATGAAATTTTGCGTGACGATGAGGTGATATGGGATATAACGACCGTCATGTACTGCGAATCGTGGATTCACCTCGTAAGAGCGGTTCCCTCGATCTATGCATCGTATGTTGAAATTTCGGACCCCGGAAGGTATCAAAACCGCCGCGTGGTGAATAGCAGCCGCAAAGAAATGTTCGCGGTTAAAGAATGCCTCGCTAAGACCATAAAAGCTCCGGACGGGGTGGAAGGAAGAATGTCAAATAATCACGGCACCCGATCCCGGAATCCTAAGATCGGAACGTGGACGCACTAGATGAGAGTTAAAATTCGGAGTACCGAGAACCTTTGTGGTGCCCGATGATTCGACGCCACCAAGTCCACCGTCACAGCTCGAACAAGTAACACCGTTCGCCCATCCGCCGAGAAAAGAAGGTATAACGGCCCGGGCAAGCGGGTTAACACCCGACCTCGAAAAAAAAAATTTACCGAGTTTCTTAAAACTAACTCCGATTGTTTGCTTGGTCCCATTTAGACACGATGTGTATCCCACGGGACGTGACGACCACCCAAGTCGAGAAGCTTGGATCCGAGCTTTTCCCTTGGTCAAACAAAAGCGAAGGCCGCAACCCGAGGTAAAGCATGCATTCGTCAAAGACGAGGTAACCAAGCTCCTTAATATAGGGTCCATTCGAGAGGCAAAATATCGAATTGGTTAGCTAACGTTGTAGTAGTGTCTAAAAGAGAATAAGTTTAGAATGTGCGTAGATTATAAAGATCTAAACAAAGCCTATCCGAGGATTCTTTCCTTTACTTGAAGATCGATCGCATGATCGACGCTACCGCAGTCACGACACGTCGAGTTTTCTCGATGCATATTCCGGATACAACCAAATACAAATGGACCCGCAGGATCGAGAAAAATCTCTTTTATAACTAGGTTTGGCACATATTGTTATAATGTAATGCCTTTCGCTAAAAAATGCCGGGCAACTTATCGGCGTCTAGTCATAAAAATGTTTGAACACCAAATAGGAAAATCCATGGAAGTTTATATTGATGGCATGGTCGTTAAGTCCCTGCGAGCAGAGGACCATTTGAAATTTTTGCAAGAAACGTTCAGCATTAAAAAAATACAACATGAAGCTGAACCCGGAAAAGTGTCACGACCCAACCCCATAGGCCATGACTAGTGCCCGAGCTGGACACTCGTATACACACCTGTTAACTATAATCAGCCCATAACTAGCATGATAAGGAACTTATATAAAAAGGCCGTACGTCGTCTCGAAACTCCGCCACATATATATATACATATCACAACAACTCGTTTCCCGAGAGTTACAACTCTCAACTTATAACATCGTACATAAACCGGGCGAGAGCTATCATAACACGTGGGAACGTCCCAACTATATACATGCCAACAAGGCTACCATAACACACGGCTTCAAATATATATATATATATATATATATATATATATATATATATATCTACGCAAGCCGACAAGGCTGCCACTACACACAACATCCCAAAACATAAGTCATACGTAAGTAACTGAACAAAGTAACTATATACAACCACACATATGTCTACGTACCTCTAAGTGACAACGCGTAATATATGACGGACAGGGCCCCGTCGTGCCCCACAAGCATATATATACAACAAAAAGGATCCGTACTGTAAAAATATAAAGTTCGAACAAGCGGAGCACTCCAAGATAAAGAGAATAGATATCCTAAGCACGGGCGGATCACCAAAACGAGCGTCCGTACCGCGGGCATACGAAACGTGCCCCTCACGAAGAAAGTTCGCACGAAATATGTACCGAGTATATAAACGTATGAAATACGATTGTGATTATAACCGAAATAAGAAGCGTAAAAACGAGTACAATAATCAAAATACCAAAATGCTTGCTTTTGAAACACAAATCATGCATATCAATATCATATATCATATCCAAGCTCTATTATAGGACTCGGTGAACATGGTCGCCCCGTCTTTGGCGCCATAACACAACATACCTAACATTAAAGATAACACCGTATCACGCATAACTCCGTATCACAACATAGCTCCGTATCACAAAGATAGCTCCGTAACACAAAGATAACTCCATAACACAGCATAACTCCATAACACAGCATAACACCATAATATATATATATATACCGTACCCGGCCCTCTAGTGAGGGACTTGGTGAAAGATGTAATAAATGATGCACGAGCAAGGGTGAGTAAAGTGAGTAACCATATGCATATAAATCATCTGAGACTCAATAGATAAGTAGACTAACCAACGCTCGAGTATCGTGATGATAGCCATATTAAGTTCTCTCTAAATGTCATTACGAACTATATTAAGGAAAGTCTCGTGGTCATAGTCATGTATCAAACCAATACGAGACGGCTTGTGAAAAGTTGCTGACGTTATTCATTATAGAATCCCTTAAGAATAGGAACTCTTTACGCATCATTTACTATCCAATCATATAAAAGACTCGAGGGCAATAGCTCGACTACATTAAGAATTTTAATATCAAGAAGTGAATAAGAATCATAAACATGCTCTTAACTTATGAATGTAACCCCAAAGCTCATATCGTATCTTACTTACATCTAGGACATGCCAAAAGAAAGAAGGGATAGGCTTTACATACCTTTAGCGTTTACTCGCAACACAACACGTATATGCTGCCCAATAGTACCTCAACCTATATTAAGATGTCAAGAACTACGGTTAAGCCGGGGTAATTCAAAACGTATTCTAACGTTAGTAACTCCTTTCTAAATAATTTGACGACGTTTCCTTTACATTCAAACCAACCACATACAACCAAGCCAACATCAATGATTATATGTTCAAGTATCAATCCGAGACTATTCAAACAAGACTCGAGAACACTGCAAGGTACCCGTACAACACTCCAAAACGACTCAACCAACACACAATACAACATATAATCTTCCAAGTTCAACAAGAATAACAACAACATTCTTTTCTTTCAAATTCATGAACTATACCAACAACCACACGTTATAACACTATTCACATAATTGCAAGAAACCTTACTAACATCATTTTAACCTCTACAACAGCCCACAAACAATTACAACTCCAACTTGAATCATTAAACCCTTCATTCTCATCATAAAATCCATGACAACAACAACCAAAATACCAAGTAAAATCAATTCACCATCTCTTACACAAACAGCCCCTACACGGCCTTACACCAACATACATAATTCCATGAATTTCATCCATAACTACACATTACAACACGCTCAAACCATCCTCAATACATGTAAAAGAAGATTAAACCTTACCTTTAACACTTGACTTCTCAACTTCGCTAGAATTTGTGCCTTGAATTAATACTTGTTCTTGTTGCCCTAAGATCAATCTCACATTGCTATGCACCTTCCAAAGGGTTGAAATGCTAGAAGAAAAGCTGATTTTTGATCAACAAGCTTGGAGCTCTCCATGGCTAGCCATGGCCGAGAGCTCCTCTCTCTATCCCTAGGCTTTTTTTTTTTTTTTGTTGAAGATGACAAATGATCTTATTAGTCATCAAATTGCCTTAAATATAGATCCTATAAGATGGACACATGTCCCACTCATGGCTTGAGCCAATCAAATTTGGCCATGCCATGGGTGGGACCCACACGGCCATTAACACTTAATTATCAATAGTTTAATATTAAAATAATCTCTAATACCCACTTAATAATCTAATCATGGTTAATTAATCTCTAATATCCATTAATATTTCTATACCAAGTAAAATTTATAAGCAACTTGTGCATTAAGACAAAATCGGAGGTTAAAGTCTCTACCTCGTATCCCAAAATAGTCTTGTCCTTAACTTGTCGCGATTATCTTAAAATATCCCAATGTACAAAAATACGGTATATAATAAAAAGCAGTTTCGGGAGTAGGATCCTAGTAAGTTCCTCAAGTTCATGGTGTCAAATCGGGGAATCAAAATCAATCCGATAAGATAAAAGCAATCGAAGATATCACCGTGAGAAACACATTAAAGTGGTACATGAGATTAACGGACGGATAGCACCTAAGCCGATTCATCTCCGTATCCCCTGATAAGAGCCACCGTTTCTTCTCGTTGCTCAAGAAAAAGACCGATTTTGTACGGACCCCCGAATGTCGCGCTTTGACAACTCAAAGGATACTTATCAAGTCCACCTCTCGCTCCACACACCGAAGACGAACGAGCGCTTTATTTATACCCTCGGCGGTGTCCGAGATTGCGGTAAGCGGTGTCCTGGTTCGAGAGGAGAAAGGAACGCAGTTGTTATACCCTATTTTAACCGGAGTCAAAATAGTTTATAACGTTTTGTAATTCCGGGGTTAATTAAGTCAAGGGAGTCGCCACCTAATTATTTACTATGAATTAGAGCACCTAAAGTTAATTAAAGTTATGGTCTAAAGTTAATATTATTGTAAAATCTACGAAACCAAAAAAATTCTAGGTAAGGGTTCAACTAACTTAGAGGGAAGGTATTAGACATCCTCTAAATTCCATTAATAATGGTTAATCCGACCGGACTTATATTAATTAATTGAAGCTAAAAAATGTAGATGTAGTATTTTACAACATTTAAGAAAATATCTTATAAGTATTGCTAAGGTTGTAGTTGGTCATATAAGAACGTGATTTAAAATAGGACTTATAGAAAATAATAATTTGTATAAAGAGTTTAATTACAAGTAAACTGAAGGAAATACAGGATTGTACAACGTTGTATAAATATTTGTGAAAAATAAGTTATACCAATTAACAGAGTGAAGAATTGTTATAAGACTAATAAGAGTAAAATTTTAAGGTTTTAAAATATGACGAAATCATTAGAAGTCTGAGAGGACCAAAATATAATCCAGGCCTTTCATCACTTAGAACGTTATGAAATCAATATGATTTGTCCGAAAGGTATTGTTATTATTTGGCCTTTAAATAGAATTAGCCATAAAACTAAGAAGGTTTATAAAATAACGTTAAGTTATAATTTAAAGTAGGTGGATAATTTGAAATCGAATTTAATTCTTGATCGGATCACTCAATCCACTTTAGACCCGTAAAAGAAATTAACAATGGATTTTGAAATGTCGAAATAGGCTAAATTATTAAACCATGAAAGTAAATTCCATTTCTAACTGCCCATTATCACTAAACTATCCCCACTGATTCTCCTACAATTCATCTTAAACTAAGAGACAAAAATAAGATAAAGGGGTTAGTCATACAAGGTAAATCAAAAAATACACAACAAAATAAAATAAGAGAGAAAGAAAACAGTGCAAGATCAGCCCCATTTGAGGAAAGCATTGCCGTGATCCGTTATCACGTTACGTGGGCCGAGGGCCCATAATCGTTACACGCAACCGATGAGGCCGACTCGATAAGAACGCTTCATCTGGCTTTTGGCCCAACATTGAACGCGAGTTAAGACTAATCCCTTGGACCTCGTATGCGATAAATGCGCATAAAAATGAAAAAAGAATTAGTACGGGATTAACGAGTAAGACTAAACATATATAATGCAAATTTAAAAACAAACCGAGAGATTATGTATATATTGTGTATATTTAAATATATCTCATGCATACACATTCATATGGATATTTAGATGGTCAATATTGGAAAGCTTTTGATTCAATCGAGACATTCGTGTCTATACTAATATTATTCAACAATATAATGAGGATCAGACTATCTGTTAGACAGCATAAGCACACTAACTTAAATCAAACAAGAATTAGACCAACATGCCTAAATATGTCTAAACTAGTAGATGAACACATAATATGACCGAATAGGAAAAGCGATTAACACAAACATGCATACACGAGTAATTCGACACACATAACTATCAAGTAGATAAAGTACTAAAACAACCAGAGGAAGGATCACCTTTGCGTGAACAAAAGTGAGTGTCTCGTATTTATGCTCAAACATGAACGAACCCGAACCCGATTAAAGTAACTAAAGTTTCAAACTGAAAAATGAAAATAAAAGGCAGATACGTGGTCGTTCTTTTTCGTTTTCTTATGGACAGGCTATCGCTGTTCTTTCCGTATAGCATAGTGACCGAAAAAAAATGTAAGTATTTTTTTTGACAGTTCTTGCGGATCATCCAGAACTGCTCAACCCAAACTCGAAACAAGCATTTATATGGATAGAAAAATGGCTAGGGTTTTCGCTAGGCGGGAATTTTCAACTTTCAAATATAGTCGTTGTGAGACGTCAAAATCATGACGGAAGAGAGAAGAGAAAAGGACTGATATCGATCCATAGACCCGTGACCTCTCTTGAATCTCTCGTCCTAATTTTGACCTGGAACCAAAGGTTTTTTGGAAGAGAACAAAACGGCTTTGGTTAGTATTCTAAATATTCACCAAAAATGGCGGAGCAAAGTCTTGCTACGATGAAAGAAGTGCGCAAGTGATTCATCTCGAAAACGGGGAAGGAGATTCACTTTTCTCGTGTCGGAGTTGTCGAATGGAGAGGATGAAGACAACAACATTAAACGCGTTACCCGAAACGGGCAAACAAGACCGGTAACATGAAATGCAGACTAATTTTTGCCGAAATCGATTTAGGTGAGCCGGCGGCGTTCAAGATTTGAAGGGGATTAGTGGTTTATTGTAGAAAGCGGGGAAGAGAGAAGCAGGTAAGAGAAAGATGAAAGGGGTGGCGTGAAAGAGAAAGGATTAGGTTTTTTTTTTTTTTTTTTTTTTGATGACAAGATGAAAACTGGCGCGCGCCGGGTCAAGTATTTCGGGCTTGGGCCGGATCGGGTATATTTTAGATAAATGGGATCCGTCTGTTTGGGTAATAGATCGTTGGGGTCGGGACGGCGAGAAATGGGTAATGGGTCGTCGAACTTAAAATGATGTGAATTGGTTGAAATCGTGGTCATTCCTCCTTCATTTTAATTATTCTCGCTTTTAACTTAATAACTAAGACAAAATATATTATGTGAAGACAAATAGTAATTAGTGTGTATAAAGTAAAAATTAATTTAACGAATACAAATCCTAAAATGAAACGATGGCGAACCATTTAAAATTTGTGATAAAGTAATGAAAGTAACGATGTTAATAGTAATAAAAATAGTGGTGAAAACAAAGTATTTAGCTCGTTAATAAATTTTTTTTTAAAAAAAAAAACCCAAGGAAATAAACTGGAATAAAGGAGGGATAAAATTGGGTGTCAACAGCTGTATCCGGTTTACTATGTAAGTAGAACTCTCGGTGACCCCGAAACTAGGTATCCGCATTTGAAAAAACTCGCTTTGGCTCTGTTAAGCGCATCTAGAAAATTGAAACCCTACTATCAGTGTCATCCCGTATGCGTTGTAACATCGTACCCCCTAAGGAACGTCATGCATAAACCCGAACTCGTGCCGACTAGTAAAGTGGGCCGTGGAGATTAGCGGGTATGACATTGAATACAAACCCCGACCGGATCAAATCCTACCATTGGCGATTTCGTGTCGATTTCGCACGGGGCCACGATCCCCCGAGGTCGACAAGGAAATGCTTCTTGCCTTGGGGACTAGCACGGAGTCCGGACCCTCTCACACCTGGATGGCGCGTCTAATGTGAAAGGGTCGGTGGTTAGGGATCGTTCTCAAACCCCCCTCGTGTGATGTAATAAGACACCTATTAGGACCGCCGATTTAACTAACAACGGTTCTAGTACGAGGCTATGTTTCCGCAGTTTAGAACTCGGCCAAAAGCTTCGGGAGCCGAGATCGTAGAGGCCAAATGTGATTCTCTCCTCCGGTGGTCAACCAAACGAACGGAACCTTCGAGATCAAAGATGACGAGCAGATACCAAAAAGGGCCGGGGTCCCCTTTGCGCCCCGGGGGACCCGGGGGCCCCCACAA
>NC_081352.1:49784040-49993938 GCF_029784015.1 Lycium ferocissimum
CCCTTTTCCAAAGGTAATACACAGGCGAAAGATGAGGAAGAGAAAAGGCGAGCCTGAGAAAAGACATACAAATTATCAGGCCGGAGAGTCCTATTTTGCAGATGCAAGCAGACACTGTAGAATGGACCAAGCAGGTAATTTGGATGCCTAGCTTCTTACAGTCCCCCCTTCACAATACATTCCTCAATATCTTTGACGTCTATCAGGCCTTCACGTAGGAGTATTCTTCCATTGACCTCACAGGATTTAAAGAGCCAACCCATACCTACCATGACTTACATTTAGCTTCAAAACATCAAAGAACTTAAGTTGGTGAAGTCATTACACATATGGTCTTTTAAGATTTTTTTCATTTTTGGCTGTCAACAAGGGAGTGTCCCAGTTGTTGACACTAGCCAAAATATACAAAATCTATACACTGATTATGTATATTTATGTGTATTTTGTGTATACCATAAGTATAATATATGTATATATGTATACATATAAAATACTATACATTTGCGCTATTATTCGTTTGGGCGGTCCAAAAACGTAATTATCCCTTTCTATTTACCTGCATGGGTGTATACTGTTGGATTGTCTGTTTCAGGTTTTTGATCCACATGAAACAAGCTTCAAGTTGCGTGATCCTTCTTTTTCAATCTTCTGCTCAATTGATTTCTTACTGTCAAGGCCTCCCAGAGGAGTTCATATTTCTTCGATATCAGGCCTGGCTGCCGGGAAGAATCAGAGAATCAACATCATTGACAGCATCATCAACAAGTTATATCAAGTTATTCTACCATATTGTCATGAACTAAAGGTGACCGACTATACTATACAGGCAATTGAGAAGCATGACCCTTCCTCATGTCAAGTGGTCGTTTGTGTATTCGTCAAATATGGAAACGGCTGCTAGATGTATGCAAGTCCCATGCGAAATGAGTCTTCCTAGCAAAGCTCGTGCCATTTCAGTAAGAATCAGACAACGTGCTACCGGGCCTTGGTGCCTTTCAAACTTCAAAGCCGTCTATATGATTGTATAGTAAAAAACGGAGGAATAGGATGAAGGAGGGCAAATGATGGACCACAACCCCGCTGTGTGGGAGCAAACTTGAAAAGAGATGCTATCACAGATCACAACAAAGCTAAAGGCACAACAAAAAGATTGCAAGGCCAGCAAAAAGGAACACAAACAGTCTCCAGAAATGGGCCCTCCTTCCAATTAAGTCTTCTAGTAGCCTCTTCCACCTCTGAACAGCATGAATGGGCTCTTCCAAACAGCAAGAGCTGTAATAAACGGTACATCCACTGGAATTGCAAGCAGAGAAACCAAAATGCAACTTGGCAGCTTTGACAACCTAAGGACACAGAACGGATATGAAATATGGTACTCTGCAATCTACCATCTCTGCCCAGTGCTTTTAAAAGAAAAAGAGATTCAGATATCACTCACTTCACTTCTATAGGTTTTTCATCTGGATGCATTTTCCTCAGAAAGCTCGTCCATGTAAGAAAGTAAGAGTGGAAGCAAAAGTCTGTAAAATCCCGAACTACTGTGCAGCTCCCTTTAAGAGTGGAAATACAACCATCCTGATAATTTTATCAACTATAATCTTTGGCATGTAAAAAGACACATTTACCTTTGAATAAACAGAACGAACTTGCAGGAATGTCATAGTTAGATGACCAAACTCTGTAGCTTATAGATCACACACACACATGTATACATGTTCTCTTAATCAGTAAATTTCATGCATATTATCCTATTGAAGAACTAGAAGTCTTTGAATCTTTTAACATGAGCAATTAACTCAAACTACAAATAAGTGATCAATTACAAAATCAGCACAATATAAAGCAAAACATAAACAAACTTCAGAAATTCATAAAGAAACAGGAAGCAACTACAAACGCAAGACGAACGAAGGTTATATAAGCAAATCTTTTCTCCCTTTCATTTTTAAGGGAAAAAAATAAAAGAGAAGTACTTGATCAACTTGAACATCATAGCAGGCTACAAAAGCTTGTGATCTATAACCACTTTGTCACACCCCGATCTTACTAGGGGTGATGGGCACCCGACCCCATACTGGAGCGAGCGAACCGCTAACTCTTATTACACACACATACGAACTACGTTTTTTTTTTTACTAGCATTAACATAAATAGCACAATCATGGACACGGCTAATAAGCTTTACTATCATACTATACAGCGCGGGGGCCGATCGTAAGTACAAATAGCTACTGTACATATACATGTCTGCGCCTAAACATAGTACACATATATACATAGGAAGAGCGGCTTAGCGGGTGCCGCGTTCTAATATATATACACAAAAAAGTAATACCAAGGAGATGGGGCTCAAACAACTCCAGCACGCGCAAAAAATGTCGGAGAGAACTCCTAGGGATCGACTCACTGTCTCGCAACGACTGCAAGGGCGGCATGAACGCGGCGCCCACCGCGGAAGGGCGTCGATGCCGAATAGTGTCACAAGTATGTAAGACATGAAAAATAAAATAAACGGGAGCATAGATTATAAGTAACAATATCGTGGGGAGTCATGGATATATCGAGATAAAAGTAACTGGCATGAACACCCGCTTCCGTGTCGGATGCAGTGTCTTGTTTTTCCTTTAGAAAAGAGAGTATTTCTTTTCATAGACATAGAAAATAGTAATTTATGTCATGTCATGATGTATCATAGTATCATAGCATAGCGTAGTATATCATAGTGTCTTAGCATAGCATAGTATGTCATAGTAGCATAGCATAGCATAGTATATCATAGCATAGTAAGTCATAGCACCGAACGATGTCGGCTCGCAAGCCCACATAAATCCCGCGTCCGGCATCCCGTCCAGGATGATATCAATCAAGTACGGATACATGCCGTGAGTAACCCGGCGCTCATAGCGCTCTTTTTTCCGATTTTCCTTAAATACATTTTTAAACATATATATATATATACACGCACGCAGCCCAGAGACGAAGGAAATCGTGTGCCTATCGGAGTGACGCTGTAAGGTCGGGGAACCTCCGATTATATTATAGAATAATTAAGGGGCGCTTATCTCACCTTGAGGATGATTAATATAGGCGAGACTATTAGTGGAGAGCAATATCATGAGAAAGTATAACATAGGATCATGGGACATCGTTCGTGTACTTAGAATCTTAAAGGAAAACACACTATTCATGGAAGTGATAGAGGGATTCAAGAAATAGTTTAACGTTCTCATCTCGGACCTTTGGAATCATAGGCTTGGAACCTTTAATCATAGAATCGTCATTTTTTCATCATAGAGTCATAGTCGTAAATGCTTAGTCATTGGGGCTTGCAATGATATTGTAAAACTTAGTTTTTGAAGAAAAAACGAATATTTTGAAAAACATTAGTAAACTTTTAGGAAGGAAAATCATGTTTTGGAATCGAGAGTTTGTAAAAACAATTATTATTTAGTAGTTAAAATAATAACCAAAAACTTTCAACTATAGAATGAAAATAAGTCAAACGGGACATTAAGAGAGTTCGGGGAATAGTGGGCCCACCTCGGTGGTGAGGTGGCATATGATTGTCACGTATGTTACAATTCATGGCGTCACTTGGGAGGGTCTTAAGGTAATCGAGTCCTATTCGTGTAAGTTCGGATGTCAAGAAGTTTTTCAACATTTGTAAGTTCTAATTCAATTCTACGAATGAATAGTAGTTAATTTCAATCTCGGATTTCTAGAGTTAGAAAGTCCCAAGGCGCGAAATCAAGCCTACACGTCTAAGACATGCCAAAGAAAAGAGAAATAAAGTCTTACATACCTCTTTTCGCTCCGTATGCTATTCCAAATTAAGTGCAATCACTTGCAGAATCTCCTGATTTGGTCATATTTACCAAATGTTAGTTCAAGTGCCTAAAAAGTAAAATCTCAAGCGACAACTTGTCTCTTTGAAATTTCGGCACTTCCTCTAAATACATCATTCCCCAAGAATCATCTTAGCCAATTCTCATCAACAACAATCTGGGAATTCAACCGCTAGAACTAGCAACCATAATATCACACCAATATATAACAATTTCCAATTTCAATCCAAGATACATTCTAACAACTTAATCAATATACTACTTCCACCAAGACCTTCCAACTCCAATGAAAACAATAACAACCTACTAATTCATATTCCAACAATATCATACAAGTCTCACTATCTTCCATGCATGCAAGATTCATTATATTCCATTTACATGAACTTCACATAACAAGTCTCCGACTAACACAAGCTTCACTAAACTCATTAAGCTTATATTTGCAACGGAAATCCATAATATAACAACCAAGATATTAAATAAAACATGCTCTCCATTCATTCATGAATCAACACATATCCACGGCTACACCTAACATACATCACACGCCACATCATGTGCATACCACCATTCTGACCCTCTCCAAAATCATTCAATTTCCATTATCCACTAGCATTCACCATAACAACAACCATATATTAGATAAACTAGTTAAAACTTGGTTCCTACACACACCATAGGCACACGGCCACATACACACTACACATTACAATTTCCAACTTCCACTAATTCATTCAACTTTCACTTCTAATACAAATTCCCACGACTGCAGTTACCACATAAAATTCAATTCATATTTCCTACACCTATACATATATACACGGCCAAGTACTATATTTCTCTCCTTCATAAATTTCATCCATCTTAGCATACCACAACACATATAAGCCATATATACATATAAAACAAGATTAATTCTCACTTCTTCTTGGCTTCTCACTTGGCTACAACTTGGCAACTTGTAGGATTGTGAGTTCTTCTTGCTTCAACAACAACTCCACCTTGTTAAGGACCTTTTAATGAATTGTTTAGCTAGGAGGAACAAGTTGAAAGCCTTCTCTCCTTCTCTTTCTCTCTCTTTTTTTTCGGTTTCTTCTTCTTTTTTTCTCTAAGGGCCGAATGGCCTCAGAGTTTTCTCCTTCTTTCTTGCTCTTTTAATTCTCTTGAATTCTCTAGAAATTTATGAGATAAGATGACCATGAAGTCATCTTTTAACTCATGCCAAAATTCTCATATGGGCTTGGCCCGTATTTAAATGAAGTGGACGGCCAAGATGGCCCAATCCACTCAAGCCCACCTTTTTTGTACGCAACTCATGAAAAATTATTTTCAAGTTCCCAATTTCGTCTTCCTCCATAATTCACGAAACGTATCGCGAATTTCCCCTTTATGCCCTTGACCTTTCTTAACAATTCGCTTCTAAATGCTTCATAAACCATTCATATGCTTAACAACTTAAAAATAGGGCCTTGCTCGTCGTCCTCATAATTGTCTTGAATCATCCAGGTGCACAAATGCGGGATATAACAGAATCTTGGAATGATAGTTCGTTTTGAATGTTACGTTGAATCATGAATATGTTTGGAGATGTGTATAGATCACCCGATTCGCTCGTGCATATGTTGTTACTTCCTTCGCCGAGTCCGGGCCGGTACTATCGTGCGCACAATGCGAAGTATGATGAGCTTCGAAGTATGATGTGTCGGTTCGCCGAGCCCCTTTGGCGGGAAGCGAGGATAATGGTGTTATGATGTGTGATCCCGCACGCCCCGCACAGGCGGGGTGCGGTGGTTATATGATTTGATGTGTGACGGGGATGCAGGAGATCTGAAAACTTTCGAAGTATGATGTGTTGTGGCGCCCAAGGCAGGAGGGGCGACCACGTTCCGTCCGTCGGGTCCCACCAGGGGCCGCATAGGATATATGATATGCTATTGTTTGATACGATGATATAATGATTTGATATTGTGGAAATACGACAATGTAATGAGTTTGCTACGATAATGCGACGATGCAGTAGGTGACGATCGATGTTACGATAACGATGATATGATAATTTGATGACACGTTATGTGTGGCTTTGTATATGTAAGACGTAAATATTTTTCGAAAGGAAAGAAAATTAAGCTAAGCCTTCTGACGTTCTGATTACTAAATCTATTTGTCGTACTTCGCTTATGGTTTCCGAAATAATATGATTATGGTAAGTTTTGCTCGGTGTATGTATGTTCGGGATAAGTCTTTGCTCGGGCAAGTTATGACTCTCCGGTTCTATATTTAATTTCGTGGTTCTTTTCCCGTTATGGTTCCGTTATTAGATTTCTTGCTTTACATACTCAGTACATATTCCGTGCGACCCCGCTTTCTTCGGGAAATTTGCGTTTCGTGCCGCGCGGTACACCCGGTGAGCTAAAGATTTTAGCGAGATGATGTTCCGGCGGAGTTGGCGAGCTCACTTGCTCGGGCCAGGTCGGGTCGGTTTGATCGTGTTATGATATCGAGTCATGTTAGAGACTTTGCGAGACGAGAGTCGTGTGTAAGGTGTCGATTGCGAACGGCTACATAAGCGTGGTATTGTTATAGATCATATTACAGATTCTGTACAGTTACAAGCTTTGTATGATTTGAGATAGACAAAGTATGTTTGTTCTTTTATACAAAAACTATATTATGTATTTATGTTTTGGTCGAGGGCCCATATGGGTACGATAGTTAGAGGGTTCGCTCGGCCCTAGATAAGGGTCGGGTGCCCATCACACCCTGTCGGAAATTGGGGTGTGACAAATTAGTATCGACGGAGTCTGTCCTAGGGGGTTGTACGCAAAGTCGTGTACGGTAGAGTCTGTTTATGGTGTGAAGCGCGCCACATTTATAAACGAGGAGGCTACGGGGCATCTAGGATGGTTACTCTTCTTTGACATCTTAGATCGTGCTATAGAGCCAAGTCGTAGGAAATTCCCGATAGTGACCTTTGACTTCGGCGGAAGAGGACGTTGACGAGTGGAAGTGACCGGCGGTATGGAAGGTTACAAAGCACGCGGTAAGTGAAGATACGAAAGATATGTGCCAAGTAAAGTATTGGCATACAATTGAAAGGCAAAGTTGAAAGGCGAAAGGAAGGTAAGCAAGAAAATGTGACACGTGTAGTCGTGTTGAGCATATGAGGCAAATTTAATATTTTCAGCCTTTTATGAATACTGGGAGCCCTGTGTGGCCATGATATGATACAATATGATGTGATATGTATATATGATGATGGCCCTGTGAGGCATGGTTGGTATTTCCTGCGTGCAGGTTTCGGGATAGTAAGAAATACAGAGGAAACTCTGCCGAAATTTTTCTAGAAAGTACGGCTGCCCTCTGGGAATAAGTTGACTGTGGAATGAGCGGTGAAATAGTAAATAAGACGTTGGTGGAAATATGGTAGTAAGGAAATTTGGGAGGAAAAAGAATTGTGACGAATGGGAACGTGATAATAAGACAGCTGCCGGGATGTGTCGTGAGGGCGTTTTGGGAATATGATAAAATTCCGACGTACTCAGTATTATGTGTAGAAGGTCGTGCGGTGAGAAAGACGCGGTCAGGAAAGCGTTAAAGCGTCGTATTCTACCAAAGTTTCGAAGTTAAGCGTCTTTGGCGTGAGAGCAATTCCAGGATGGGTGACCCCCCTGGGAAGTTTTTTTGAAAATTCTATAAATTCAGACGTAAGGAGTCCAGGAGAGATTAGAGTATGTGGAGCGGCTAGAAACCTCACAAGAGCACGTAGGACGGTGTGAATCAGGTCGGTGAAGAGAAGGAGTTAACGGAAAGAAAGGAATAAGAAGGAAGCGAGACAACGGTGTAAGATAGGTTATGATGTATGACTGAGGATACGAGTACCATAAGCGGAGGATTGCGAGGAACTAGGTTATAGAAAGACAAGAAACAAGGTAAGGTGAATGTTAGGAAACGACTGGAAGGATACGGATAAAATGTAAACGATCAAAATACGTTTTGAAAATGAGAAGAGGACTATGTAAGAGTAGTGTGTTCTGAACGACACGGAGGTAGCATAAGAATTCTCGTGTGCAGAAAAAGGAACAGGCATGCATGGACAATGGTATAAGCATACCCCTAAAGGGGGGAAGCGGGTAAGAGAAATGCAAGAATATGACAAGAGAACGGTATCGGATAGCCTAAAAGATAGTATGAAGGACAGCAATAGCCATAAGAAGGGAGCTCCCCCGAGGTGCTTACGAGACCCCGCACGACTAAGTGAACATTCGAGGACGAATGTTCTAAAGGGGGGAAGAATGTTATACCTCGCATTTCGCACGTCGGAATATTCTTAAGTTGGTTGCGAAGAATTATGGACAAGGTTATCCCTCGACTTTGTTTTACGACGAATGGTTTATGATTTTATTGGAAGGAAGCATTAAGGAAAAATTTGGGACTAAGAATGCATTATGAGAAAATTTAAAAATTTCATGAAAGGAGAGTGAGGTGGGCCATGGCCACTTGGAGGCTTGATATATATATATATATGGAATTAGATGACTAAGGGAGCAAGAATTCATCTTTTATTACCTAAGGAAATTTCTAGAAAATTGAAGAAAAATTGACCAAAGAAAGGAAGGAGAAAAACGGCTAGGAGGGGCACATGACCAGCATGCTGATAAATATATATATATATATATATATATATATATATATATATATATATATATATATATATATATATATATATATGTAAGTGTGGCTTACAAGACACAAGACAATACTTTACAACTCTAGAGAAATCAAGAAATATGGAGAAAAGAAAAGAGAAAGAGAGAGCTACGGATAAGGGGCTGGCCGAACCAGCCCCATGGAGTGATCATGGAAAAAAAATATTTTCTCCTTGTTTCTCTACTAATTGGAAGGCCCCCGTCGACGTGGAATAATTGTTGAAGCAAGAAAAACACTCCCCTTGCCAAACATGTCCTAGCCGTGTGTAGAATGGAAGAGAAAAAGGTATGGTTCAATCCTATCTTTCATGTTTTATGGATGATTGATACATGTTGTAGTGTGTAGAATTGAATAGAAGTCATGAAAAATATATGTATGGAGTGATGTTGTTGTGGCCGTGGATTGTGCTATAGGTGGTAGGAAAATGAATTGATGTTATTTTGTATGTTGGTTGTTGTTGTTATGAATTATGTGATGAAGAAATAAATGAAATGCATGGGAATATGATGTTGAAGTTGTAGCCGTGTATGTTGTTGTGGTGGTCGAAAGTGGGCTGATTTGGTGTAGTATTTTGGTTGTCGTATTGTGAATTCTACGACGCGAAATGAAGGTTTAATGACTTATATCGAAGTTGTAGTGTTGTGGGCTGATTTGAAGCTTAATGTGATTCCAATATGTTTTCTTGAATGTATGGAAATGATGTCGTTAACATATGAGATTGTTGATGTAGTATGAGAATTTGAAAGAAAGAAACGTATTATTGTCATATTCATTAAGTTGGAAGGTTTCGGGTTTCATAACATATTGTTGAATTGTCTTGAAATATTATGCGACTTGCTTAGAATGCATTATGAATTGATTATAGATGTTGTTATTGTGATTATTGGGTTGGTTGTTGTTGATATTAGAGTTGAATTCTCGGGGTTGATGGATTTATAGGGGAGGTCTTTGCCGAAATTTCTATAGAAGAAGTGACGGCTTGAAATTGGGTTCCTTAATGCTTATGGCTAAGGTTGGATGTCTTATGACATTTTGTAGATCGCGAGAAGCTGAGACGCAAGTTGGATTAGTTTCGAGGGCGGCCAAGGTATGTAAAGCTCACCTTTCTTTCTTTGGCATGTCTTAGTACTATTAGGCTATGACCCGAGCCTTGGGGTTATTCCACTCTTGAAATCCGAGCTCAAACCGTACTTTGTTCGATCCTAAAAGTATACTCCTTGTTGCATCCAAGCTAAGATCCCTATGTTTCCAAAGGAATGGATTTGAAAAAGAAAAAAAAAACCTATAAAGAACTTTGACTATAAAAAAGGGTCCCGAACTTCAAACGTCCGTAACTTTCGCATACGAGCTCGGAATGCCCCAAAACATAAGTAGGTAAGTTCATAGGACATAACGTTCCCCTAATTCTCGTAGTCGGGCTCGGATGGGGTCGGTACCCGTTCGTGGGGCCCGCGGCCCTTCTATGCTTACCTTTGGTTATTTCTTGAAAAACTTAATACTATTTTCACTTCGACTTCCGCATATGGATTCCCTACTTGTATAATGAGTTATAATTATGATTTTGTGAACATGATTACTCGCTTATCTGTTAAGTCTGAAATAAGGAACTGTATATATATAATTTAATACGTAACTCTGATTACTAAGTTATACTTGATATGTTCCGAATAACATCTGAAAGAAATCTAATTTGGTTATCGCTTGGATACTGGAATGATAGTTCGTTTTGAATGTTCTGTTGAATCTGTGAATATGTTTGGAGATGTGTATAGATCACCCGATTCTGCTCGTGCATATGTTGTTACTTCCTTCGCCGAGTCCCGGGCCGGTACTATCGTGCGCACAATGCGAAGTATGATGAGCTTCCGAAGTATGATGTGTCGGTTCGCGAGCCACTTTTGGCGGGAGTACCGTGATTATGGATAATGGTGTTATGATGTGTCCGTGCACGCCGCGCCCCTTTTGGCCGGGTACGCGTGGTTATATGATTTGATGTGTGTGGGGATGCGGAGATCTGAAAACTTTCGAAGTATGATGTGTTGTGGCGCCCAGGCGGGAGGGCGACCACGTTCGTCCGTCGGGTCCCACCGGGGCCGCATAGGATATATGATATGCTATTTTTGATCGATGATATAATGATTTGATATTGTGGAAATACGACAATGTAATGAGTTTGCTCGATAATGCGACGATGAGGTGACGATACGATGTTACGATAACGATGATATGATAATTTGATGACACGTTATGTGTGTGTATATGTAAGACGTAAATATTTTTCGAAAGGAAAGAAAATTAAGCTAAGCACTTGACGTTACGATTACTAAATCTATTTGTCGTACTTGCTTATGGTTTCCGAAATAATATGATTATGGTAAGTTTTGCTCACCGGTGTATGTATGTTCAGGATAAGTGCTGCTCAGGCAAGTTATGACTCTCCAGTTCCTATATTTAATTTCCGTGGTTCTTCTTTCCCGTTATGGTTCCGTTATTAGATTTCTTGCTTTACATACTCAGTACATATTCCGTACTGACCCCCTTTCTTCGGGGGCTGCGTTTCATGCCGCGCGGTACACCCGAGGGTGAGCTAAAGATTTTGAGATGATGTTCCGGCGGAGTTGGCGAGCTCCGCTTGCTCGGAGCGCCGCCGGTCGAGTTTGATCGTGTTATGATATCCGAGTCATGTTAGAGACTTTGCAGACAGAGTCGTGTGTGTAAGGTGTCAGTTGCGAACGGCTCTATAAGCCGTGGTATTGTTATAGATCATATTACAGATTCTGTACAGTTACAAGCTTTGTATGATTTGAGATAGACAAAGTATGTTTGTTCTTTTATACAAAAACTATATTATGTATTTATGTTTTGGTCGAGGGCCCATATGGGTACGATAGTTAGAGGGTTCGCTCGGCCCTAGATAAGGGTCGGGTGCCCATCACACCCTGTCGGAAATTGGGGTGTGACACTAAAAACCTGGTATTTCATGAACGGACCAAGCACATCGAAGTGGATTGCCACTTCATTCGTACAAAGTTGGTTGATGACCTTATATCCCTACATCATGTTCCTACTTCTTCTCAGTTGGCTGACATGTGTTTACTAAGTGTTTGACAAGTGGACAGCATCGGTTCTTACTTGGCAAGTTGGGAGTGGTTCCTCCCTCACATTTGGGCAGCCAGTTATTTATTAGTTAGGCCCATTTTCCTTGTATCTTTATTTTCCTTGTATCTTTTACTTTGGCCCAGTATACATATAACCGGGGCCCATTTCACTTTGGACAGATTAATTTTTGAGATAATGAAAAGAGGAAAAGCTCCTAAAAACTCTCTCTCCTCAATCTCGTATTTTACATAAACCCCAGTTTAATTTTGCCCAAATCTTCGTCGATTCACAACATTAACAGAAGTGTGGGAAAAGAAAAAGACGCAAATCGCACACCTACTGCTTGTATTTGCAGGGGAATTCGTCAAGAAAATATGTTCTGTCGCTATGTCGCTAACATAGGAACTATAACATAATAGCTAAACTGCTTCTACCATGCTTACCACACCAGAGAAGAGAAGCTAAAACAAAAAGAAGCCTACTCAATAAACCAAATGTACACAATCAAAGCTGCTTTGTAAGTGCCTAAGTACTACACATTTTACATGGACCAGCAATGAGGACATTATGCCTAAAGAAACTGTCAAACAATACTATCACCATCTCGGCTGCTTTGCTCACTTTGTTCTCCCTCGTCTCTATTTGTCTTGTCCCCCTTTAAACGTTGTTGCCATCCATGTCCAGCTTTTGAGCTTCCACCATCAGTATCAGCCACAAGACCAATCTGGATTGCTTCCAAATACAATACCTTCACCAAATTCTTGAAGCGTCTTCTGAATGTAGGTACCCGAGATAACGAACCAACAATCCCCTGCAACCTGTTGGTGCATAAAAATATAGTTTAATCCTCATTCTAAGTTTCAAGATAATATTGGAAATGGAGTATTCCCGGTTAAAAGGACAGTGTGAGTGATTCTAGCATTCAAACACTAGGTGTTCGGACCATATTTGGTTGATTTTGGAAAAAAGAACACGACGGGTATCTGGACACTAAAAGTTGTGTTTGAACACGTGAGAATCATTATTTCACTTGAAATACCCTACAAAATTGACGATCAAGCCAGCATTTGAAAATACTGCAAATACTGAAATGTCTATGGTCAAACAGGCCCAAGTTCAGTACATGAAGATAGACCCGAAAGCCTGTGTTCACTTGCCTAATAGCAAAATATGAAGCGGACACATGTCCACCTAATTATGCAAACAGACATTATGGACTCTGGCTAAAATGCACCATGAATGAGATCAAGAAAAAAATACTTATGTTTGAAAAATATTATAAGTCTGCAAAGCATTCATAAATATGGATTTACCTCCTAATTACGGCTTGCAATTGTGCTCTCCTCACAGCATCGGTGGATGGAAATCCCGTGTTATCCCATTCCTCCGTTCTTTCATTTTTGCACACCATTACCAACGTCCGCAGGCTACTTTCTTCATCTTCTGTCAACTGTAGCTTTTTTATTTGCTCCTTCATGACTAAGAGTGGCCCAAGGAACCACTCAAATACTTTATCCTTTGGCCAGTTAGACTTTGTCAATTCCACTTCATCAGCTGTACATAGCATAAAAGACATCACTTCTTCCTAAAGGTAATACACAGGCGAAAGATGAGGAAGAGAAAAGGCGAGCCTGAGAAAAGACATACAAATTATCAGGCCCGGAGAGTCCGATTTTGCAGATGCAAGCAGACACTGTAGAATGGACCAAGCAGGTAATTTGATGCCTAGCTTCTTACAGTCCCCCTTCACAATACATTCCTCAATATCTTTGACGTCTATCAGGCCTTCACGTAGGAGTATTCTTCCATTGACCTCACAGGATTTAAAGAGCCAACCCCATACCTACCACAGACTTACATTTAGCTTCAAAACATCAAAGAACTTAAGTTGGTGAAGTCATTACACATATGGTCTTTTAGGGATTTTTTTCATTTTTGGCCTGTCAGCCGAAATTAATACGGGCACTAGCCAAAATATACAAAATCTATACACTGATTATGTATATTTATGTGTATTTTGTGTATACCATAAGTATAATATATGTATATATGTACTTAATATATAAAATCTATACATTTGCTGGCTATTATTGTTTTGGGCGGTCCAAAAACGTAATTATCCCTTTCTATTTACCTGCATGGGTGTATACTGTTGGATTGTCTGTTTCAGGGTTTTTGATCCATGCGAAACAAGCTTCAAGTTGCGTGATCCTTCTTTTTCAATCTTCTGCTCAATTGATTTCTTACTGTCAAGGCCTCCAGAGGAGTTCATATTTCTTCGATATCGAGGCCTGGCTGCCGGGAAGAATCAGAGAATCAACATCATTGACAGCATCATCAACAAGTTATATCAAGTTATTCTACCATATTGTCATGAACTAAAGGTGACCGACTATACTATACAGGCAATACCTTGAGAAGCATGACCCTTCCCTCATGTCAAGTAGGTCGTTTGTGTATTCGTCAAATATGGAAACGGCTGCTAGGATGTATGCAAGTCCCATGCGAAATGAGTCTTCCTAGCAAAACTCGTGCCATTTCAGTAAGAATCAGACAACGTGCTACACGAGACTTAGTGCCTTTCAAACTTCAAAGCCGGCTCATATGATTATATAGTAAAAAAAAACGGAGGAATAGGATGAAGGAGGGCAAATAGACCTGATGGACCACAACCCCGCTGTAAAGTGCGAGAGCAAAACTTGAAAAGAAGGATGCTATCACAGATCCGACAACAGCTAAAGGCCACAAAAAGATTGCAAGGCCAGCAAAAGGAACACAAACAGTCTCCAGAAATGGGCCCTCCCTTCCAATTAAGTCTTCTAGTAGCCTCTTCCAGCCTCTGAACAGCATGAATGGGCTCTTCCAAACAGCAAGAGCTGTAATAAACGGCACATCCACTGGAATTGCAAGCAGAGAAACCAAAATGCAACTTGGCAGCTTTGACAACCTAAGGACACAGAACGATAATGAAAATATGGTACTCTGCAATCTACCATCTCTGCCCAGTGCTTTTTAAAGAAAAAGAAGATTCAGATATCACTCACTTCACTTCTATAGGTTTTTCATCTGGATGCATTTCCTCAGAAAGCTCGTCCATGTAAGAAAAGTAAGAGTGGAAGCAAAAGTCTGTAAAATCCCGAACTACTGTGCAGCTCCCTTTAAGAGTGGAAATACAACCATCCTGATAATTTTATCAACTATAATCTTTGGCATGTAAAAGACACATTTACATTTGAATAAACAGAACGAACTTGCAGGAATGCTCATAGTTAGACGACCAAACTCTGTAGCTTATAGATCACACACACACACATGTATATACATGTTCTCTTAATCAGTAAATTTCATGCACATATTATCCTATTGAAGAACTAGAAGTCTTTGAATCTTTTAACATGAGCAATTAACTCAAACTACAAATAAGTGATCAATTACAAAAATCAGCACAATATAAAGCAAAACATAAACAAACTTGCCAGAAATTCATAAAGAAACAGGAAGCAACTACAAAAGCAAGACAAACGAAGGTTATATAAGCAAATCTTTTCTCCCTTTCATTTTTAAGGGAAAAAAATAAAAGAGAAGTACTTGATCAACTTGAACATCATAGCAGGCTACAAAAGCTTGTGAAACAGGTCACTCGAACACTTGGATGCCTAGAGGCAGATTTAAGGAATGCAGGCTACTTGACCAGGGAGCAATATCAATAAGAAAACTAAATAAATATATGACTTGGAAACTTGGCTTTGCCAATCCGGTGACCAGATAAAGCATGAGTGATTATGAAGCCAGCAAACAAAAACTCATGACAAATGTTCAGTATATCTAAAAAATGAAATAACCAATCCCTTAACTACAAGGGTTGATGTCTCGTTCGAAAATGGAGCTTAGACAACTTAACATTAGATAAACAGACAATAGTTTGCGGAGAGACTGAGACTCACCAGAAAGCAGTGGTAGACCTTGCAAGGGATATTCTCTCCAATAGCCTCAAAAGTTGCAATCAAAGGAGCGAAAAAACCGTAACCTATCCCACCAAGAACACTCCCAATAATGGCTATAATGGGCCAAAGAATAAGAGGAACTGGCAATGAAACCAGAAGTGCAATCTTCAATGCCCATCCAAGCCTTTTGGTTCTGAAATGTCAAACAAATAGCACAAAAGCCAAAAAGTACCATATCAGATACACAAATAAGAGCATTTTGTACTATGATACACAATACAACAAGACTATTGGCAAGAAAACACATACTTTGCAACACAGAAGTAGGTCCAGATAAAATGTGCTGGCCATAGTCCAATTACAACTGCTGAATTCCCAACTGATATGATGACTGTCACAATGGGGCCAATTATTAATCCTGTCCAGACAAATATCAAACTTGTCAATATCCACAACATTTAATTTATGCTCTTACAAATATATATCCTCGTCCATCTTGTCAATGTTGCTAGGCATACTTCAAAAGCGTGCCAAGATGAATAAAACAAACAAGACATTAATATAAAGAGTGTGTAAAGTGATAGTGGTCCAAAAAAATAAAAAATTAAGACATTGCTGCAAAGGTGCATGTAGCCTTTAAAATTGAACACAATATTTTCCACACCAAAGCATATATACATGTCTGCACGGAAAATCAATTAAGCTTTCAACAAATATCAAATTCTAAACGAAAATTTCACAAAATAATTTAGTGCTAGAACCTTAAAGATTGAATCTTAAGGGTTTAAATCCTTCATTAGCCTCTACAAATTACACTGCACATACTACTACTTTGTGATATGTACAAATTTAGTATGCTTTGTCACATGTACAAATTTATAGCAAATATGTCTCAAAATTGTTCAAACACAATGGTTCTTGGTTCAGTTTCCAAAGGTTTCACTATTTTCATACAAAGAATGTTGCTTTTACCAATCATACAAGACAACTGAGACAAAATAAGTGGAGGGGTTGAAAAACATACACTATAAAGAAAAGGGTTGATAAAGAAATACTAGTAGACCTTTGAGAAGGCCAAGGATGAAGAGCAAGAAGAAGAAAGGAAGAAATGATATAAAGCTCCAAAGCTTAGCCAAGAACCCTACTGGTACTTCCATCCAATTATGCTTTACTAATTAAAAACCTTCACTATGATGCTTGTATGAAGTTGAAAACACGATCAAAATCAAATTAATTAATACAAAGAATATTCTTAAGAGAGTATCATGAGATGCAAAGATAAGAAAAGAAATGAAATTGACGAGTTAGTTGTAGAATTAATGAGGACAAGAAAGAAAAGAGAAAAGAGAGCCGTTATGTAGGGTGGAACCATAACGTGGCAGAATAATGTGGAAAGTATGCCACGTGGCGGAAGTTAGGAACCTTGAAAGTGAGATTCCAGCGTGAAGGAGGTTGGATGTTGTGACACTCACTCACGCACATCACCAGAGGAGTTGTGTTGTCGTTTTGTCTTAATTATGTTGGTTCTATTTTGTAGGGCCAGGCGGCTCAAAAGAATTAAGGGTCATTAAGCATAAATGAGTTCTAAATTTTTGTCCTTCGGCATTTTGGCGCGGTATTTTTTATCGGTATAGTATGCGTTTTTCACATATGTATCAATATTAACGAAGTTATGTCGGATAAAGGCGATAATATTTGACATTCAATATAATCTGAAAAGCACATAAATTTAGATTTCGTTCAACATAGTTAGAGTTTAACTTTGGCATGTGCGTCGTTACATTCACACAAGTTATCTTTGGAAAAGAATAAACTTTCAACACTCAACATAATCTAAAAAAATATTATATAACTTATGACGCATAACTTAATTCTTACAGATTTGTGCCGAGCGAGGCAAAAATTCAGTTTTCAAAAGGTAAAAATGTTACAGAACTTATGCCGAGCGAAGTATATTTGGATATTTTGATTAAATAAGCAGTAAGGATAAAAATTAAAGACCATAGATACGAGGGGCAAACATTAAAGACTAGTCTGTATGAAGGGCAATCCGTGCAAAAATTTGATTTCACCCGTCTTGATAATTACTCCCTCGGTCCTAAAAAGAGTGTCCTAGTTTGACTTGGTACGGAGTTTAAAAAATAAAGGAAGACTTTTGAAATGTGTGGTTCAAAACAAATCTTAGATATTTGTGTGGTTGTAAATCATCTCATAAAGTTAAATTATTTCTAAATATAGAATGGTGCCAATCTTTTTGGGACAAATTAATAAGGAAAGTGGGACGATCTTTTTGGGACATAGGGAGTATTTGTTATCGTAGCTACTATCCCCGAGTTCAAAATATATGTCCACTTATCCTTTAACATACTGTTAAGAACTCTCAAAAGAAAATTAGGTGTTTTGAATAAATTAATCTTAATCAAAATTTGTATACAACTATTAACTTGACATATTGCGATCTGGTCACTTAGCAGTTAATATAGGCAATTTACGAAAAAGTAAAGTTAATTTCTTCTTAATTAGTAAGTGAACATTTATTTTGAACCAAAATGAAAAGGCTAAGTATATACTTAACCAGAGGGAGTAATATATACGTGCATAATAAGTATATTAATATATATAGTTATTATATATTATAAAAATTTAATTTTTATCTATTGGGTAGAAGGTTAGTAGGTAGTAAAACGTTGTCTCGCGGATCCTTCCATACTAGTAGGCATAGCACTATCCTTATAGCTTATTGCCTTTTGATTTCTGTCACTATCTGTTATTTTTTGTACTTCGATTATCGTATTAGTTTGTTGTCTTTACTATTTCTTTTTTACATTATTAGATCTTTGGATCCGTCTTTTAGCACGGGCCCAAGATATAATTTTATCCCTATGCAATTAAAAAAAATCTACATATTTTACGATTTTTCGTGAAAACGTGTGAAAAGCTAAAAGTTTTGGAAGCACGGATTCAATAATTTATGTTATAGTATATTTTTCTTGTTTTAGACTATTTGAAACGCTTTGAAAAGTTATATTTTTGTATGGTAATAAATCATTTCATTAAACGTAAAATTAACTGTGGATAAATATTATTAACATTAGTATAAGAACAAACAACAATCACATAGCCTTTGAGTTCCTTATTTCATCTATAAAATGTTTTGTAAATAAAATATGAGTATTAATGGAGTACGTAATTAACATTTGAAGGAATTCAGATGAAAAATTGAATGACTTAAATAAATAAAAATTGATTTGCCACTAAAACGAACAAGTTAATAGAAGTAATATATACTAGTAACAGAGTAATTAATAAGCATATTAATAGTAGTAATACACAGTAAAGAGAAATGAAATTTGTCTATCCAAAATAAAGAGGTGGGTCCGCTGGTGTTAAAGAAAATGTAAGGAACCAAAGAGCCGTGAAAACAGGAAAAGCAGATGGGCCCTATAGCATAGGAAGTTGAAGTGAGGTGCAGCTTTTTCATCGGACAAAAGGTTGAAAACAAAATATGGGCAGCTTTTATGTCCAACAATGATAAAAGTACACCTAATAAAGCAGTCAAATACAATATTCTTTAAGGCACGAAAATCATACAATTCCGAAATTACCCTTGGAATGATGTCGACGATCCTGCTTTTGAAACTCATGTTTCTATATAAACTAGTGCTATCTATGCGTGCAACAACTTTTAGATTATAGTAAATCATGTGTATATAGTTGTCTTTGAATGGTGATTATATATATATATATATATATATATATATATATATATATATATATATATATATATATATATATATATATATATATATAAAAAAACTTTATTATATTAATGGTTACTACGAATACAAAATCGGCAAATTTATTAATATTTTTTAAAAGAGAAGACTTGTTTAAAAAGAAACTATTTTTGTCTCTTTGAGATAAAACAATAGCAATATTTAAGCATCAGTTGATACTTTTAATTTTAATTCGATTAATTTAAAAGTGTAAAATACTTATTATTTTTTATCAAATTTTGATTTGGATAATTCTAATTTAAATTATTAAATTAATTTTACATGTTTAAAAAAAAAACAAAGTAGAAATTGATTTTCTATTTAAACGAAGAAATACTATTTTTTAATTTTTGGTAAATATTCTCGGTTTTAGCTCATTTTACTTGTCATGTTGTCTTTTGCATGATTTTTTAAAGAAAACGTCATTAGAATTATGATTTGACTAATTTACCTTATTCATTATTTGATTTCCATTTGATATATATTTTTCTCTACGACATTAATCTCTTTCACATTTATTGAGTAAGAATAAAAAATAAAAAAGTAATTAAATTCTATCTTATTTTAAAATATAAATATTTTAAGTATATTTATTTTAGTAAACATAACAAATAAATGACATGGCGGAATAGCAAATACAAGTTTAATAGCTAGATTAGATCTCGAGCTAATATAAAAAGAAAGAAAATTGTATGGTTTGACTACCTCTTTTGAAGAAAAGCAAAATTTAATGAAACCCATAATTCATCATTATTGACTAATATACTTTAAAAATTACATGAATATTGTTTGATTTTTTAATATGGGGTGCATTTTTTTTTTTTGGACATTATTAATTTGCACTATTTTTATATATATATATATATATATATATATATATATATATACACACACACACTATGTTCAAAATACGATTAATATGACATTGTTATCTAAAATTTTATTATATTAGTGTTTACAACGAATAGAAAGTCGCGCTTTTTTTTTTTACATTATTTTTTTTAATATGGGGTTCATTTTTTTTATATTGCTTGATTTTGTTAATATGGGGTTACTTTTTTTATCGTGAGTTTTTTATTTCCACTTTTTTACTTCTTTTTTTTATATATATATATATATAGTATGGGGTCCGCTTCTTTATGGGGTGATAGTTTGTCTTATTTTTATGCATATAATATATATACATATATTATGTTCAAAACACGATTAATATAACGTTGTAGTTTTGTCTTTCTGTATCTAAAACTTTATTATATTAGTGTTTCTTTACGAATAAAAAGTACGCACTTCTTTTTTTTAATATTATATTTTTTTAATATGGGGTTATTTTTTTTTTTTAATATTGCTTGATTTCATTAATATAGGGTCCACTTTATATAGTTTGGAGATGGTGAGTTCCAATTTTTTTTCTTTGCTCGGTGTATATATAGTATGGGGCCCACCTTTTTTTTTTAAGGGACGGACGATTACATGAGTCTAAACCCGTACGTTATATAGTTTCTTCCTTTTTTTTTTTTATATTGTGCTATATTTAGTATGGGCGCCTACCTTTTGGACGTTATTAGTTTATTTATTTTTATGCATATATATATATATATATATAGACTATGTTCAAAATACGATTAATATTATTTTGTTAAATCTTTATTATATTAGTGTTTGCTACGAATACGCATCGTGTTTAATATGGGGCCCACATTTTTTTTAATGTGTTTTTGTTTTTAAATATGGGATTAACTTTTTTCAATATTGTTGATTTTGTTAATATGGGGTCCACTTTCTTTTTCTCCGATTTTGGATGGTGAGTTTGCTTTTTTTTTAATCGATGTTGTTTAATATGGGGCCCACAATTTTTTTTTTTTAGGGCTTGATTAATATGGGGCCCAAAAAATTTTTTTAGATGGGGCCCACCCCTTTTTTTTTAAGGGACGACGGACGATTGCTATGAGTAAACCCATGCTTTATATAGTTTCTTCCTTTTTTTTTTTTTTTATTTTTTATATTCTTGGTGTTATTTAGTATGGGCCCACCCTTTTGGACATTATTAATTATATATTTTTATGCATATATATATATATATGACTATCAAAATACGATTAATATAACATTGTAGTTTTGTGCTTCGTATCTAAATCTTTATTATATTAGTGTTTGCTACGAATACGCATCGTGTTTAATATGGAGCCCACATTTTTTTTTAACGGTGTTTGTTTTTTAAATATGGGATTCACTTTTTTTTTTATATTCCTCGATTTTGTTAATATGGGGTCCACTTTTTTTTCCTCTCGATTTTGGATGTGGTGAGTTCCACTTTTTTTTAATACTCGATGTTGTTTAATATATATATATATTTAGGCTTGATTAATATGGGGCCCAAAAATTTTATATTGCTTGGTGTTATTTAGTTTTTTTATTACAGACTATTTTTATGCATATATATATATATACTATGTTCAAAATACGATTAATATAACATGTAGTTTGTGTTTCATATCTAAATCTTTATTATATTAGTGTTTGCTACGAATACGCATCGCGTTTAATATGGGGCCCACATTTTTTTAACAGTGTTTATTTTTTAAATATGGGATTCACTTTTTTTTGTTAATATGGGGTCCACTTTTTTTTCCTCTGATTTTGGATGCGGTGAGTTCCACTTTTTTTTAATACTCGATGTTGTTTAATATGGGGCCCACAATTTTTTTTTTAGGGCTTGATTAATATGGGGCCCAAAAAATTTTTTTTTTTTTTTTACAATTTTTTTTTTTTTAATGGTTGATTAATATGGGGCCCAAAATTTATTTTTTTTTTTTTATGGGGGGTCCACAAACGGACGACGAAAAAGTGTCCCAACTCCCTCTTCTAAATAGTAGTAACTAGACGGCTTATGCCCGTGCTGCGCTCGGGCCCAACACTTTAGATTATAGTGCATCTATGTGTATGTAGTTGTGTTTGGATACTGTTTATATATATATATACACACTATGTTCAAAACACGATTAACATAACATTGTAGTTTGTGCTCCGTATTTAAAACTTTATTATATTAGTGTTTGCTACGAATACAAAATCGGCAAATTTATTAATATTTTTTAAAAGAGAAGACTTGTTTAAAAGGAAACTATTTTCCTTTCATTGAGATAAAATAATAGCAATATTTAAGCACTAGTTGATACTTTCAATTTTAATTCGATTAATTTAAAGGTGTAAAATACTTATTATTTTTTATCAAATTTTTATTTGGATAATTCTAATTCAAATTATTAAATTAATTTTATGTGGCAATGAATCCATCATTATTGACTTAGTGAGATACTTTGAAAATTACATGAATATTTTTTGATTTTTTAATTTGGGATGCACTTTTTTTTTTGGGACATTATTAGTTTGTACTATTTTTATGCATATATATATATATACATACATACTATGTGCAAAACACGATTAATATAATGTTATAGTTTGTCTTTCCGTATCTAAAACTTTATTATATTAGTGTTGACATTATTTATTTTTTTAATATGAGGTTAACTTTTTTTTTTTTTTTTTTTTTTATATTTCTTGATTTTGTTAATATGAGGTTCACTTTTTTTTCCGTGAGTTTAGAGATGGTGGGTTCCACTTTTTTCTTCTTTTTATTTTTTTATTTTTTATATTGCTTGGTGTTGTTTAGTATGGGCCCACCCTTTATAGGGTGCACTTTTTTTTTTTTTTGACATTATTAGTTTGTACTATTTTTATGCATATATATATATATATATATACACACTATGCTCAAAACACGATTAATATAATATTGTAGTTTGCGCTTCGTATCTAAAACTTTATTATATTAGTGTTTGCTACGAATACAAAGTCTGCACTTTTTCTTTTTTGACATTATTTATTTTTTTAATATGGGATTCACTTTTTTATATTGCTGGGTGGTGTTTAGTATGGGGCCCACCTCTTTTTTTAAGGGGCTACGGACGACGAACGGGGTCCACTTTTTTTTTCTTTTTTTTTTATTTTTTATTTTTTATATTGCTTGGTGTTGTTTAGTATGGGGTCCACCCTTTATAGGGTGCACTTTTTTTTTTGACATTATTAGTTTGCACTATTTTTATACATATAATATATATATACTATCCTCAAAACACGATTAATATAATATTATAGTTTGCGCTTCGTATTTAAAACTTTATTATATTAGTATTTGCTCAAAACACTAATATAATAAAGTTTTAGATACGGAGCACAAACTACAATGTTATATTAATCGTGTTTTGAATATATATATATATAATATTAATATAAAATGACCGTTTGATTTTCTAAGCATTTTTGTATTTTAAGTATGTTGTTGTACAATAATTTCATTTGCTCCCTCTAATGGGTTGATACTCATGTGGCAATGAATCCATCATTATTGATTTAATTGTTTGATTTTTTTAAGCACTTTTTTTTTTAGCATTTTTTGTTGATTTAATTGTTTGATTTTTTTTTTGTTTGTTTTTTTAATATAGGATTCACTTTTTTTTTTTTTTTTTTTCATATTGCTTGATTTTGTTAATATGGGATCCACTTTTTTTTTTCTTGCGAGTTTGGATGTGGTGGGTTCTATTTGTTTTTGTTCTCTTTTTTTTTTTTAATTACTGGTTGGTGTTTAATATAGGACCCACAAATTACTGGTTGGTGTTTAATATGGGACCCACAATTTTTTTTAAATATTAGTAGTTGTTTAAAATATGTGGGCCACAATTTTTTTTAAAATATGAGTAGTTGTTTTTAAATATTAGCACTTGTTTAAATATGTGGGCCCATATTTTTTTTTTAAAATATTAATAGTTTTTTAAAATATGTGGGCCCACAATTTTTTTTGGGCCCACAAACGGACGACCAAAAAGTTGCCCACACCGACCTTTCTATATAGTAGTAACTAGACGGTGTATACCCGTGCTGCGCACGGGCCCAAATATTAGATTATAGTGTATCTATGTGTATGTAGTTGTGTTTGAATAGTGATAATATATAGGTGATAATATATATATTTTATATTGCTAATAAACATACATAAGTTTATACTGTTTTTCTGCATATATATATATATATATATATATATATATACTATGCTCAAAACACAATTAATATAACATTTTAGTTTGTTCTCTGTATCTAAAACTTTATTATATTGGTGTTTGCTATGAATACAAAATCGCCAAAAATTTATTAATACTTTTTAAAAGAGAAGACTTGTTTAAAAAGAAACTATTTTTCTCTCTTTGAGATAAAATAATAACAATATTTAAGCATCAGTTGATACTTTAAATTTTAATTCGATTAATTTAAAGGTGTAAAATACTTATTATTTTTTATCAAATTTTGATTTGTATAATTCTAATTCAAATTATTAAATTAATTTTACATGTTTAAAAACGAAACAAAGTAGAAATTTGATTTTCTATTTACTATTTTTTTATTTTTGATAAATATTTTCAGTTTAGCTCTTTTACTTGTCATGTTGACTTTTGCCTGGTTTTTTAAGGAAACGTCAATTAAAATTATAATTTGACTAATTTACCTTATTCATTATTTGATCTTCATTTGATATTATTTTTTCTTTTACGACATTAATCTCTTTTCACATTTATTAGAGTAAGAATAAAAATGAAAAAGTAGTCAAATTCTATCTTATTTTAACATATAAATATTTTAAGTATATTTATTTTAGTAAACGTAACAAATAAATGACATGGCGGAATAGTAAATACAACAGTTCAATATCTAGATTAGATCTCATGTTAATATAAAAAAAGAAAGAAAATTGTATAGTTTGGCTACTTAACCTTTTAAAGAAAAGCAATAATATGAGGCCTATGTTTTTTTCTTGACAATAATTTTATTTTGCTCACTAATGGGTTGATACGCATGTGGCAATGAATCTATCATTATTGACTTAATGGGATACTTTAGAAATTACACAAATATTGTTTGATTTTTTAATATAGGGTGCATCTTTTTTTTTTTTTGACATTATTAGTTTGCACTGTTTTTATGCATATATATATATATATACACGATTAATATAATATTATAATTTGTGCTCCGTATCCAAAATTTTATTATATTAGTGTTTGCTACGAATACAAAATCTGCAAAAATTTATTAATACTTTTTAAAAGAGAAGACTTGTTTAAAAGGAAACTATTTTCTCTCTTTGAGATAAAACAATAGCAATATTTAAGCATCGGTTGATACTTTTAATTTTAATTTGATTAATTTAAAGGTGTAAAATACTTATTATTTGTTATCAAATTTTGATTTGGATAATTCTAATTCAAATTGTTAAATTAATTTTCCATGTTTAAAACGAAACAAAGTAGAAATTTGATAAATACGATTAATATAACATTATACTTTGTGCTTCGTATCTAATATCTTATTTTAAAATATAAATATTTTAAGTATATTTATTTTAGTAAACATAACAAATAAATGATATGGCGAAATAGCAAATACAACAGTTCAATATCTAGATTAGATTTCAGGCTAATATAAAAAAAAAAAAGTTTGTATGGTTTGGCTACTTAACCTTTTGAAGAAAAACAATAATATGGGTTCATGTTTTTTGCTGTACAATAATTTCACTTGCTCATATTAATGGGTTGATACGCATGTGACAATGAATCCATCATTATTGACTTAATGGGATACGTTGAAAATTACATAAATATTGTTTGATTTTTTAATATGGGGTACACTTTTTTTTGACATTATTTTTTTTTTTAACATGGGGTTCACTTTTTTTTTTTTTTTTTTTTTATATATTCTTTATTTTGTTAATATGGGTGAAGATTATGGGTTTCACTTTTTTTTTTTTTTTAATTGCTTTTGTGTTTAACATGGAGCCCAGCTTTTTTTTTTTTTTTTTTTTTTTTTTTTTTAGGAACGGACGACGATCCTCTTTTCACTACTGTATAGAAACTCATGTTTCTATATAGTTGTAAAAATAAAAAATAAAATAAAAAAAACTAGATGGCGTATGTACGCGCACGGACCCAACACTTTGGATTATATTGTGTATCTACATGTATATAGTTGCGTATAATTATAAAGATTTATGTATTGGGTAGTGATACTATATATATTTTATATTGATAATAAACATATATAAGTTTGCACTATCTATGCATACATATAGATGAACATTAATACATATACACAAAGCTCGTGCTAGCACGGGCTCAACACAAAAAATAGTACCACACTTTTCTTTTTAGTCAGTCTAAAAAAGAATGATATATTTTTATGTTTAGAAATCATTTAACTTGAAACTTCCCCTTTTACCTTTAATGAAATGATTTAAATCCACACAAATATCTATGACTTGTTTTAGACCACAAGTTTCAAAGATCTTTCCTTTCTTTTTTAAACTTTGTGCCTAGTCAAACTATGTCACATAAATTAGGACAGAAAGAGTACCTTTGAGTAATATAATTATAGAATTTTTATTCTAGAAAGTATTATAATTCAATTAATTGAAAATATCAATAAATTTTTTTACTTAGACCACTTCTTCCATATATGATTTTCCTGGTTTGGTTCTCCAATTGAAAGATTTGAAATACACCTTCTCCTACGGAGCTTGATGCCATCATCTCTTTCTACTCAACAACACTGAAAAGCGCTTTCATGTGTTAGCATCTGTTGTAATCTTAAATTTTTAAGTATAGACCAACTTCATCATTTTAAGAAAATATGTGTATACGTTTCTTGACCGTTTATATTTCGTCTTCTTGATGTTATTCCTCATTATTTGTGTGAGACGTATGTGTCTAAAATTAGTGCATTTTTATCCTTACCCAAAGGTATAAGTTTTAAATCTTTTGGTTTTATGACTTCTTTAGCGGTTTTTGTGTTCAATTTAAATCGTTATTTTTTTTTTCTGAATTTGTGTTCTTTAAATTTTCTCTAAGTGTACCTTTACCATTTTCTGAACTTATTATCATTAATACACCTTCTCCTACCGAGTTTCATGCCATAATCTCTTTTTACGCAATAACACTGAAAAGCGCATTCATGTGTTAGCATCTGTTGTAGTCTTAAATTTTTAAGTATAGACCAACTTCATCATTTTAAGAAAATATGTGTATAATCATTTTAAGAAAATATGTGTATATGTTTCTTGACCATTTATATTTCGTCTTCTTGATGTTATTCCTCATTATTTGTGTGAGACGTATGTATTTAAAATTAGTGCATTTTTATCCTTACCCAAATGTATAAATTTTAAATCTTTTGGTTTTATGACTTCTTTAGCGTTTTTTGTGTTCAATTTAAATCGTTATTTTTTTTTTCCTGAATTTCTCTTCTTTAAATTTTCTCTAAGCGTACCTTTACCATTTTCTGAAAAAAAATCGTTAACTTTTTTTTTTTTTTTTACAATTGTCTCGTACTTCTTCACGTGGACCCCACCTTAATATTTTTTTCCCCAACTGTCTTCTAATTCTTCACGTAGACCCCATCTTAATTTTTTTAAATTATTTTAATTAACTATATTAGAAGAGTGGGTGGTTGACGACCAAACCCGCTCTATATAGTTAAATATTTCAATAATATACAATCCAGCATAAAATATTACATCCACGTAGTTATATTTTTAATTTAAATCTGTATAGCTAACTTTTTTTACAATAGTGTTTATACACACGATATACAATATTATACACTTACTGTAAATAATGTGGCGATCTTATATAAAAGTGTATAATAATGTATAAAAGGGTCATTTTGGGTAATACTAAAAATATGAGTCATTTCGGGTAAATATTTTTTCACCCACAGCACACATGTGGATCCCCACCTTAATTTTTTTTTTTTTTTTTACATGAGTAGGAGGTGGACGACGATACCACCTCCAAACTCATGCTTCTAATATAGTAGAAAAATGCTATGTTATGCTTTTTATTGTATTTTGCAATGATTTCTTTATTTCTGTTAATTCTTATATAATCTTTTTCGAAATGTTTTTTTTAGCCGAAGATCTATCGGAAACAACATTTGTACCTACCTCTCCCAAGGTAGAGATAAGTTCTTCTTACGATTTACTCTCCCCATACCTCACTTTGCGGGAATATACTGGATATATTGTTGTTGTTGGACTATGGTCTGATGTAAAAATCTTTTATGTGTACCTTATTAGCTTTTCTAAAGACACCGTCAATTTTGTTTCTCTTTCTCTTACTAGAGGAACTAAATTTAATACTTTAAACTAATTAGATGATTTATTTTAAAAAGGAATATTTATTAGACAGAGAAGAACAAAAATTTTAAAAGTAACCCTAAAAATGCCAGTTTGTGCAAATTCCAGGTTTTGGGACAAAGTTCACAAATAGCCATTTAAAAGTTTCTATAATTGAAAAATAGTGTCTTTGTGAAGTTTCACATGTAATATTTCAAAAACTTATCCTAATATCTCACATGTTGTTATAAATATTATTTATTATTGTGGATGTCTATCTTTAGGAGAAATATTAGGGTTAGTGACTCTGGGATCAAGTCAATTTTCCCCTATAAATATAGAGGTTTCCTTCATCGTAAATTAATCCCTAACAAGAGAAATAAAATAATTCCTCTCTTCTCTCTTTGTCTACAATATTGTTCTTACTTGTTTTATTATTTTATAACACGTTATCAGCACGAGTCTCTAATTTTTCGAGTAGAATTAAATTTGCATCTTCACAAAAATCAAACCCCGTCGGTGTACAATTTCCTGGTGAAGAGAATCAAAAGCAGCACAATATATTAAGCGGATGGTCGTTGGTAAGGTCATGTCTCCTTCTCTGTGCCTAAAATACATCTGGTAAGTGACATCTCATCCACTTGAACATGATCTTCCTTAGGTATTTTGATATCAATTATTATGTGAAGCCTTCTTAATAATGATCTTACTGGAAGGCCTCTTATAACGAATTTTTTATATATTTTATACTAGCAAGTTCCAATTGCCGTAAATAAATTATTTTTGTTATTATATCGGCACATGTCACAACTTGGAGTTTCCCAGTTACTGTGTATCAATGCATAGAATTAGTTCTATGACAATTTTATAAATATCTTAGATTTGAATATATACTTGAATTCCAATAGAGTTTATAAGAAATTGACATCACCAAAAGTGGTTATATATTTCACATGTCTTCATTAATCATCAGAAGTGACAATATTTTCTCATATTTATTTTGAGTTTTTTAGGAAGGCATGTTAGAAAATTCTCTGTATTGTATGTGTGCCTCGATTTGCTCCTGAAGTAGCAATATCTTAAAAGATATTCTAAGTGATCATAATTTGATATGATTAAGGCGCGTTCAGATAATTATATGATTAAGGCACGTTCAGATGATTATGTTTCATTCTTGAAGAATGAGAACTTTTGATAAATATTATAAACACGGATCTATTCCCTAAAGAGAATGTGATGATATTCAGTAAAGATTATAAATACAGATGTGCTCTTGATTGTGAAAATATCATGCCTCCAGAAGAGGTAGAAAAATTGGAAAGAAATATTCTGAATATTTTGTTCTTTACTTAGTAAATTTTGAAATTTACTTTTGAAGTAGCAAATATGAAATTTACTCCCGAAGTAGTATAATGTCGACCTTTACTCTCGAAGTAGTAGAATTTCGAAACTTACTCCCGAACTAGTAGACTCTGCAACTTACTCCTGAATTAATAAGACTCTGCGATTTACTCTCGAAGCAGTAAATTTTTGCAATTTACTCTTAAAGTAGTTAGACATTATTCAGAAGCAATGTCTTCATCTGCTTGGGCAAAATAATGAGCTATTAAAAGTTGTGTATAAAGTGCATCTAAATGATCATGTTTGATTCCCCGAGGTGAATTAAAGAAATACCACAACTTGCCTCCTGGAGAGATAGAATAATAAAGGATATACATAGTATTCATGTGATGTAAAAGTTATTGCAACATGTTCCCGTCGTACATAGAAACATCTATCATTCTAAGACAAATGAATACGGATCTTGTAGAATGAATTTTCGGTTACCATTTACCACCTCTTCATGGTATTGCTCTTACCCTATATGTAATGTATATATCTTGGCTATAATGTCTTTGTGTGTCATGACTGATCACCTATCTTAACTCAAAATTATGTGCCAAAAGCTCAATTAATTATTATGTATCTGCTACGGTACTTATTTGATCAATTTAATATGTTGTTTTTTGTCATCTTACTTTTATAGTGGTGGTTTAGTTTTAACATGAGAGCTTAATAATGCTAACACCTAATCCCTTTTACATACGCCTCTCTGGAAATTTCTTATCAAATGGAATAACTTTCTAAAGGTGATTTTTATAGGCCTGAGCAAAAGGATCATATGTCTTTATTAATTATGTACTCTTCATCTTGATGTTGGTATCCTGTTAAATTTTCTTTATTGGAGGATTTATCTCTTAAGAGTAACAAGTTGACATATTATGATAGAATTTAATAGTGACATTATTTCTGTTGATGTCCAATTAGAGCACTAATCAGTCATCCATGTACGATTGTAACAATACTATGCAATGTACGATTATAATAATACTATGCATGTCCTTATTTATAGTATTTAAAGTAAATGTGTATTCTGCATATTTACACTCTGCGATAATAGTTTCACTAATATTTTAGCAGAGGTAACAATTTATATATTTTCGCAATAGCTATTTAGTTGCCTCTTTGATACAAAATATTTATGTTAATTAGCATGAAGGAGATGTTTGAAATACTGAAGCTTAGAAATTAATGTTTACTTTTCATCATTTATAAATGATGTATTGTCTTTAAATATCTGTTTATTTCATGACACAGTAGGTCTAACTAAAATTTCGTTAAGATACCAAAGTATCTAGGCAATATTTGTAGCACAAAATTAATGATCAAGGTCTCCAGAAGAGCCTAATTTTCGTCTACAAGGATCATGACATTAGTTGGTCCACATACAAGAAAGTTATTCCATTTGATAAGATTGGGCTACTGGAAGTGAAACAGTCAGCAAGAAATAACTTAATGACTTCATCTTCATCATCTTCCTCTCTATGGCCATAACCAATAGCAGCATCATTGTCTGCAACTGGACCACTATCGCAGTAAGTACCAAAAGAAGCCTGCAATTCTGCCATACCCATAAGCCTTCTCTTCTTGTGGTTAGCCCTGAAACAATATTGCCTTAATCTCTTTGTTTTCTCCTCAAGTTCCATGTCTGGAATTTCTTCCATCCTTTTCTTTTCTCTTCCTCTAATGAATCTATCACATCCTTCCACTTTTGTTCCATACCATTTCCTTCCCCCCCCCTTCAATTCCTGTAAATATTCATAACCGAAACAAGGGTTACATGTTTATATAGAGAATAAATCTTAACGTTCTTTTTCTAAACGAAATATTAAGAGAATCTAATATCATTACATAAACTAAAAGGTGAATTTTTTTCATCACCATAATATTATATGCAATTGAAACAAGAGTGTATAAAAGATGTGTGTATAGAGAGAGTGAACCTTAACATTCTTGATTAGTGTTTGAAGACTCATTAACTTCCTATGTGGCCACCTTCGAATCCCCAAATCCCTACATCTTATCTTCAAAAATGTCACCCCAATATTAAGTTCCTTGGTCGCTTGAATTATTGGCATATAAAAGTACTTTGAAATTGTTTCTCGAGACAACATTTTTTGCTTCCCTTTTTCCGTTATAATTTCCTCAACACGATCATTAGTCATTATCTTTTCTTGATTGTTGTCACATAACAACAGTTCCGGGTTCTCAGTTCTCCCAAATAATTGGGTACTTAATCCAAATCCACCGCTCATTTCACTCCACATCCCTGCACCCATAACATTATAACACATTAGCTAATTTATTTAGAACAAATACTATTAGTGTATACAAATAGATATTCAGAATATGACCATCACACAGGGTAGGGTTATAAAAAGATGAATAAAATGGATCTTCAAGAGTACAATCCATCATCAAAGGATTGTTAGCAAGACATCAAAAGCGAAATCATACCGATGATCGATAGCGTAGTGGCTTGAATTACCTTGCATTCTTTCTTTAATTGGATTCGTAAGGAAGGATCCTAGAGGCATATACGCGCAAAGATCGGTTCTATATGAACGAAGAGTGCATGAACGAAGGTCGACTAGTGTAATCATTTCATGTACATCATCCTTCCCTATAAATTGCTTAATCCAAGTGGACGGCCGATCTTGAAGATGCCGTCTCGCTTTTGCTTTTGAAAGTGGGCGGCTCCTTTCATAAAGTTGTCGGCACATGGATTTTACTCGAAGGGTAAATACTTTTTGAAAGTGGACGGCTGCTTTTTATAAAGCTTGTCGGCCACAAAAATCAAATAAAAAAAAAAAAAAAAAAAAAAAAAATATATATATATATAAATAAAAAATCCGGAATTGTGTATAGATACGTATTGTTTTTTTTTTTAAAAAAAAAAAAAATACGTAATTAAGAATAGACGTATATAACCGATAACAAATCTGTAATACGTCAAAGCCATGATATACAAATCAAGAATCAATTAATTACGTTATATAAGTACGGTTAAGAAATCCATATTGGCAAGAAATAATTTGTATTAGTACTTATACACATAAGAAATATATAAAGACAAGACAAGTACTTTAAAGTAAATTGTCTACCCTAAGTCTACAATACAGTGACTTATACCTTATATTTGACTAATCATTTTAATTTGGGCATGTCCACCTTTGTAATAGGACTTGGTTAATTTATTTGGGCATGTCCGCCTTAAAATTGGAGGTATTAAGTTTTTTTCAAAAAAGAGCACTGATATTGCACTTGCATTCGCACTACTTTTACCTTGAATGATTTTCGTACTAATCGCACACTAATGCTACTTTATCTCAAATATTTTATACTACTCTCACGCTAGCACTATTTTTATCTCAAATATTTTGTACTGATCTCGCACTGGCACAATTTTTACCTCAAATATTTTGTACTAATCTCACATTTGCACAATTTTTACCTCAAATATTTTGTACAAATCGCGCACTTGCACTTTTATCTCAAAATAATATCGCACTAATTTTTACACCTGCATTAATTTTATCTAGGAAATATATAATGTTTTAAGTACCTTGCAAGGATTGCACATCGAACAGTTTGCGTTTTCTTATAAAATTATGCCTCTCGAGTATCAATAATTTCCGAGATTTGCAACAAATTAATGCTTAAATCTTGCAAATGATTCTTTCAAACGCATCGATGCACAAATTTTTCCTATTGCTTTCAAATACCCCGCACTGCACATGCATTACTACTTTCAAATGCACCGCATATATATTGTTCTATTATTTTCAAATGCCTTGTGAATGCTCGCAAGTGCACCGCACATGCATTACTTTATTATTTTCAAATGCCCTGCGTATGCTCGCAGACGCATTGCACCGCACCTGCATTATTTTCAAATGCTCTGCGTATGCTCGCAGACGCATCGCATCGCACCCGCATTGCTTTATTATTTTCAAATGCCCTGCGTATGCTCGCAGACGCATTGCACCGCACCCGCCGTATTATTTTTTCAAATTGCGTATGCTCGCATGCACGCTCGCACATTGTTTATTATTTTTAAATGCTCTGCGCACCGCGCACGCACCTGCATTGCTTTATTATTTTCAAATGCCCTGCGTATGCTCGCAGACGCATTGCACCGCACCCGCATTGCTTTATTATTTTCAAATGCCCTGCGTATGCTCGCAGACGCATTGCACCGCACCCGCATTGCTTTATTATTTTCAAATGCCCTGCGTATGCTCGCAGACGCATCGCATCGCACCTGCACTGCTTTACTATTTTCAAATGCCCTGCGTATGCTCGCATTGCTTTATTATTTTTTAAACGCATTGCACGCATTGCACCGCACCCGCATTGCTGTATTTTTTTTTTTTTTAATGCCCTGCGTATGCTCGCAGACGCATCGCATCGCACCTGCACTGCTTTATTATTTTCAAATGCCCTGCGTATGCTCGCAGACGCATTGCACCGCACCTGCATTATTTTCAAATGCTCTGCGTATGCTCGCAGACATCGCATCCCGCATTGTGCATTGCTTTATTATTTTCAAACGCCCTGCGTATGCTCGCAGATGCATTGCATATCGCACGCACCCGCATTGCTTTATTTTTTTTTTTTTTAATGCCCTGCGTATGCTCGCAGACGCATTGCACCGCACATGCATTGCTTTATTATTTTTAAATGCCCTGCGTATGCTCGCAGATGCATTGCACCGCACATGCATTGCTTTATTATCTTTAAATGCTCTGCGTACGCTCGCAGACGCATCGCACCGCACCTGCATTGCTTTATTATTTTCAAATGCTCGCGTCAAATGCTCGCGTACGCACCGCACCGCACTCGCATTGCCTTCAAATGCTCGCGTATGCTCGCGTACGCACCGCACCGCACCTACATTGTTTTATTTGCAAATGTTCTGCGTATGCTCGCAGACGCATTGCACCGCACCTGTCACTTTAAACATTGCAGTTTTTATGGGTTTATTTTACATCGTTTTATTTTCGATATTTATTTTACTGACTATCTTTTATCTAGCTTAAGTTTCACAGGAGCTCTAGCACAACGTGGAACTATTTCTTCGGCAGCGAACTGGGGCAGTATGTTGGGAAGGAAGTCAGACTTCCCGACAAGGGTCGAAGATCTACCTCGAATACTCGTCTCCAACTATTCCGCCTGCATTCCAGCGTATCCAATTTTCAGAATTTTCAAATCTCTACCATAATACCCAGTGTCTCCATAATTCGACACTGGGACAATATTTTGCGAAGATTCGCACCAATCGGGATTCGTCTTTCATAGGTGTCGTAGTCATCCTAGAACTACACACACGGCCCGATTCTCGTGCAACCCGAGATATGTAGGCAACTCGGAGACCGGAGTTCGGCCGCAATTCTTTCTTCATCCTTATGGTCCCCCGTTTTCTTGTGGTCGGGACAAAATAGGCTACTAAGTCAACGTCTTTGCCCGAAAACTCTTTCATCGTTTCCGTTCCAAGAGGGACAAGCTGTTGACACCCAATTTTGTCCCACCTTTACTCCGAAATACCTATGTTTCGCTTCCAATATTTTTGCAACTTTAAAAATGATTATTTGCATTCTTTACTATAATTATTAACTTTTATTAATACCGGCGTTTCATTATCCTGCCATTATCTTTTACAACCGTTATACGCTATTATTATTATTATTATTATTATTATTATTATTATTATTTATTTATTATTATTTTACTATTTTGTATTATTGTTATTCGCATTTTTTATCATTCAAAGACTTTTGCCATCTTATGCACACGCTTCGCAGTTAGCTTCGCATAATTAAATAATAGCGTTTATTTACTATTGATTTTCAACATATTATCGCACGGCTATTGCGACGCCACTTTATTTTTATCTGAATATTAATAAATACATACTATTTTAATACCTGTCAGCATAAAATTAGTCAAAATGGGTCTTTTACTTCAATTTAGAAGCCTACATTTTAATTCACTCCAACCCAATTTTCAGATCAGCCCACGTTTTGATACCTAGCCCATATTTTAAAGCAACAACTTAACCCATGTTAAAAATTCACCAACCCAAGCCCACATTTTATTCATCACCAAATTATTGGTCCACATACAAGCCCAATTCACCCCAACCCATTTTAATACCCAATCCATACTTTAATACACGGTCAAAATTGACCCAGTCCACAAATGGACCGGGTCCGACCCATTCCCGTTCAAAATAAGGGAAACCCTTTTAGGGTTTCCCTTCATTTTTTCGTCTCCTCCGCCGCACCCCCATCCCTTCTCTCTCTCTTTCCCTCTTCTCCTTCATCGTTTCCTTCACCCCCCACGTTGCCTCTGCCACCTCCACCTTCCCCTGTTCCCCACGCTCGCTGCCATCCCCATTCCCTCTGTTCCCCACGCGTCTTTTTTTATTTCAGCACAATACAAAGCAAAACCCTATAAATAGGGGCGTTGGAATCGTTTGAAGGGAGGATTTTTTTGGATTGAGGAAATTTCCCTAGAAGTTAAGAGTCTTTATCAGTGTTAAAGATTTTCTGGAAATTGTTTCGAAAAAAATAAGAAATCGTCTTCGTTTTTTTTTTACTTTTAGTCTTTGCTGCTGTTTCGATTCCGAGCGGATTCAAACTCGGAGAATTTGAAGTGTTCGAGGTAGTTCGAAGACTCGAAGCCTCACTTCGCTGCACCCGAAGAAGGTAATTCTCCATTCCCTTTTTTTTTATTTCTGTTGAATTTTTTGTTGCTCTGTGTTATTTTAGTGTGTTGTTCCATGATTCAAGCATGTTAGTTTTAGTTAAGTTATTTTAATGCACTAGATGAATCCGTTTCTGTGTTGGTCTGTTTGTGTGTTTAAGCATGTCCATGTAGGATAATTTAGTTTAGTTTAGTTAAGTATGTAAACAACTCTCCCATATTTAGTTTAATATTTTTAGTTGACTCAATAAGTGTTTATCTGTTCATACCTATTTGTGGTCTTGGCTGGTTGATATCAGTTTAGCTTAGCTTAATAGCATTACGAATATCCTCGTTTTAGTTAGTTTAATCTCGGCTCAAAAATTAGAAATATTTGGACATTCATGCTAGTTTGGTTTAATTTCCAGTTTATCCATTTAACGGTATCTATTTGTCTATGCCTTGATTCAATTCAGTTAATTCTTGCTTTATTAGTAATTATGTAAGTGCATGCAAGGATGATTATGTCGACCAATAATGGTGCATGACATGTTGAAATATAGCATGACCTTATATGTTTAATGTCAGTTTAAAACAAGATCTGAACCCTCCATATCGTACCTGTTATCTTTATTCAGTTGTGCTTAGTAGTTTTCAAGCATGCTCACATATATTACTTGGTAGGTTTTAAGCTCTGTCCAAGTTCCTCTGCATAGTTTAGCTGGTAGTTTAGCATCCAATAATTTTAGGGCAACCCCTAGCATGCCTTGGTTCTGATTTCATCGTTGTTTAGATAGTACTGTTCTGTTTAGGCCGAGATTCAGGCTTTAGGGATTCATGTGATCCAGATATGTGATAGTCATATGTATTATTGCGTCAGTTGCTTTACACATAGTTAACTTGGGACAAAGGTTCGTTTAAATGGATAATAAGCTTACTAAAGGTTAACATAAGGTTCTGTCCTTTGTTTGGATCTGATGTATTATAAAGAGAGCTGGTAAGAATTTGTTTTATTATGGATCTATATTAGCATCATGACAGGGGGCTGCCATATGCTTGTTAGTCTAAAACATATGAATCAGGTTTTCCTTTGCTAGCTTTGTTTCAAATTTCTTCATTGTCTGAATATCATTCATCTTGCACATTACCTTTGATTTGAGGTCTAGTATGCTCACTGTCTGGAATGAATAAACTAAATGTCTCCCACTTGAACATGTGCTATGTTGACCCTCAGTATATCGCAGTTTAGCTTAATCCCTGTTATAAGCTTTAGGCAATCAAAATGATGGTAAATCTTGTATTTTGGTTGGAATTTGTTTGAATCGGTGAGGCGTTAACATGGTTCAATCTAGCCTAGTTGTGTTTCCAAATAAATGTGAGCTAAAATCAGATTGTTTAGCCACAGTGTGCTACATTTACTTGGTAGAATGACCAGATTTTAGGTCTATTTTGTTGCCTATAAATTTGACCGAAGCTACTTACTGCTTGAGCTCAACTGTATATTTAAAGGATTTAAAATGGATCTGCCCTAGTGCCCAGTTTAGATTTCCTTCCCTTGTCACCTTCAATTTTAGCCTGAAGAGTTTAGATTGAACAAGACTTTTAGATGAATTTCAAAATGGTTGAATGGGATTTTCGTGTGCAAAGAATGAGCTTGTAAGAATCTATTTGGGATTTCACCTGCTTCCCTTTACCTGGTTTAAACATATACATTGCAAGAATTCGCCTCATATTGAGTTAATAAATCCTAGTTCTATAAAGCGCATTCTATTTTCTCAAGTTTATTTGAAATCTGGTGGATATCAGTGATGGTTTAAACTACCAATAGTTTGCTTACTTAAGTTACCTTGCATCTGTTTGGGCAGTCCCTAAATTTGTGCATAAAACATGTCGTTTAAAGCAGCCTGCTGAACCAAACTTGTTTTATCCTCTTTTCAACTCTAATTCTGCTTTTATTTCGATATTTTGTTCAAGTTCGGCTTATGCTTCGTTTGTTTTGAGAGTCTGTGACGCCTGTTAAGATTCTTCTTTTTAAATGCTTCATCTGATTTCTATATGTCAGCATGCCTAAAATGGTTGAACTTAATATATGTTTGTTTTGCTTTAAGTGTTTGGTTAAATATTGCGTATAACAGTGAATGGGGGTGCTGTCGCATTTGATATTTAGTTTAGTATTTCTCTTGTTTGTTGGTTTGTATGTTTTGATTAGATTTTAAAATGATTCATGAGTACTGCCCTATCCTCTGGTAACAGTGGATACGATGCCATGACTACCATTTCTGTGCTTCCTGTTTGACTGAATTCTATACACGCCCTAGTACAATATATATTACGCATGTTTAACCTTGTTTATTGATTGCATACTAATCCTTTTCCTTTCATTTTTTTTATGCATGACCATCGCATACGAGTCCGAGGGACTCGTTCTTCTTCTACATCCGTTGTTGGGCTAAAAGCCCAACGAAATCTCCTTCTCGTGTCCACCCCTGTCCGCAGCAGCAATATAAAGAAAACTCACTGGGCCTAAGCCCAATCACGTGAACAGTTCCAGCAGCTGGGCTTTAAAATGGCCGGATCCATTTCATCTTTTTTTCTTTCTCTCTTCCTTATTTTATTGTTGTGTATTTTTATTTGCTTGAATGGCTAACCTTATCCTATTTTATTAACTCAGATGAATCCTAATGAATTGGTAGATTTAGTTTTAGTAATGGGTAGTTAGTTTAAGGAAGATTAAAATTAATTCCATAAGTTTTATTCTCTTCTTTTCATGTTAAAACATCTAATATTTATCTTATTAGGAATAATTGATTTGCAAAATGGTATGACTATATATTTCAAGTAAAGGGAATCATATTTTTACTATCATATACATTTTAAAACGTCACTAATACGCAAATATAAACTCAAATATGTTTTATAAATAACTTTTCAAGTTTTGAGTTAATTACGCATATGTTTAAAGTATAATTAATAAAAGGACGAAGAAAGCTCACGTTAGCTATTTTTATGTTTTGGTGCAAAATCAATTAATACCTCATCATTTGAGTTGTTTCAGATATTTATTAAAATATTGCATAAACTCGCATTTCTTTTATTTATATGCAAATTATTATATTTTGCAAATCTTGTTTCAGCATTATTATAATTCCCTTTGAAGCAATAGCAACATTTATAAGCTTTATTTTAAACAGCATTTAAAATCTTTTTTTATGCAAGTTACTATATTTTTACGAGCATTATCTTAAATAGCATCATTAATCTCTCACTTAAGATCTAAGCAGCTTTTATAAGTCTTGTTTTAGAATAGCATTTAAACTCATCTTTTATGCAAATTGTTATTTTTCTGTAAATTTTATTTTACACAATATCATCACATTTTTCTCTAAAATCTTAGTAATATTTTTAGCCGTTTTCTTAAAAGTCAAACACTGCATTCGCATCTTTAGCCTTAATTAATTAATCTAAGTTTGGCCGGATAACCGTAGTTAACGGATTCTAAAGGATGCCTAACCCCTTCCCTTTAGGATAATATAGAACCCTTACCTAAAATCACACTGGTTAAGCAGACTATTAACGGAGGTTCACTTAGCTTTACCTTAGTTAATAATTAGGTGCCCTAATTCACCTTAAAATCAATTAGGTTTTAAAATGGGGTATAACATATCTTTGATACAATATAGCGCAATATTGTAAAAGATTGTGAGGATCTAAATTCTATGTCTATTAAAGCATGCTAACTAGAAATTATTATCAAGTGAAATGACGCATCTTGGTAAGTGTAAAGCTTATTGGACATGTTGTTCAGACACCAGAAGATGTCACATATTTAAATAGAAATAGATGTTGTCACAACTATGTGAATTACTTGACAAAATTATATGAAAATTCTCGAAGAATTTTAAATGCCTAAGATATACAAGTTGTAGAAATTTGTTCATAATTCTTATATGAATTAAGTTAAGCAAGGTGAACGCGATTTTATCACCTTAATGAATATTTACTGACTAAGGGCACAAATGACTCTATTTATCCTTATGACTTTGTGAAAATCAAAATCTGTCATATTGTTGGTGCAAGTTGATTACTTGAATATTATTGAAACTCTTGAAGAGTTCTCAAAAGCAATTTATTATTTGTTGAAAGAAGTTGAAATGAGAAACTTGCAGAATTTTTTAGTCCTGAAGTGCCATATCTTTATGCAATTGATGCATTTATATATTTTGCTATGACTGAGGGATTATAGTCATACGATGTTATTCTACATGACAGTCAAATCATATAAAGATAACATCTGTTCATAAAGCAAGTCAGGAATGCACTTGGAGTGATTTCAACAATACAACTCTATTCAAAGACTGAAGATGCACCAGCATACATAGCCCAACTAAAGAGAGGATTCATAAAATCACAAGGCATGTTTCACCAAAGTTGTTCTTCGCACACGAGCTCCAGAAGAATGGTGATAGCAACGTGCAAGAGATTTGCTCGAGCGATAATATGACTAATTTATTCACGAAGTCTCTACCAATTGTAACTTTCGAGAAGATGGTGCACAAGATTGAGATGTGAGATTCAAGTTTTTTGATTGAAATTCTCATCAGGGGGAGTTAATACGCGTTGTACTCTTTTTCCCTTTCAAGGTTTTTGTCCCATTGGGTTTTTCCTTATAAGGTTTTTAATGAGGCAACTAAATAGCGTATTATTAGAAATGTGTACTCTTTTTCCTTCACTAGAATTTTTCCCATTGGGTTTTTTCTAGTAAGGTTTTAACGAGGCATATTATCTATCAAATAGACATCCAAGGGGGAGTGTTATAAATATTATTTATTATTGTGGATGTCTATCTTTAGGAGAAATATTAGGGTTAGTGACTCTGGGATCGAGTCAATTTTCCCCTATAAATATAGAGGTTTCCTTCATTGTAAATTAATCCCTAACAAGAGAAATAAAATAATTCCTCTCTTCTCTCTTTGTCTACAATATTGTTCTTGCTTGTTTTATTATTTTATAATACATGTAAATTTATAATTACATGACTGAAAAGTGATTAACTCGTAATAGGAGGTTTTGCTTGACCTTTTCTTTAACTTTAGGCTGCCATAGGCTTGTGAAACGAAAGTAAATGGCCCAAACACTCGTTCTTGTGCTGGAAAGGCCTTGTGCGTTGCAGTTCGTAGTATTTGCACAAATGACTGTTTCTGACTAGCTACTTGAAAGCCATGGAGAATTTCTGGCTAGGACTTGGTTGCTATCAAATGAGACGAAGTGTCACGCGAATTTAAATTAAAGGAAAATTTTCTAATTTGCTCTTGTACTATTCAATTTTTTTTTTTTTAATAGTGTTTTTCGTCGTACTTTGATTCATTTATATCTTTACTAAACAAATCTTTCATATTTGTCTTTATCATTAGCGGAACTCAAATTTGACATGGGATGGACTTTATTTGTTCAAATTTTTTGAAAAAATGTACAAATCTACCCATCAATTTTTTTTTTTTTTTTAATCATGTTTAAATAATTACCCTTAAGTTGGAGCTTTGTTAGAAGGTCAAAGGCTAAAATGAGACTTCTTTCCTAACAGATAAGGTAATATTAGACCAATAGTTTAATAGAAGGTAAAATTATTCAGTGTTAAATAATATAAGAATAAATTTGACTGTTTTCCCTTCAGTTAATGTAATTAGGAGATACAATGAGACTTTCATAAAAATTATAAAACTCTGAGAAACATTTTGGACCCTTGTAATTTTCCTATTCTTTTGTACATACAAGTAGAGGCTACAATACTCATAGCCACAAGTCAGTTAAGTAACTTCATCGCTGTTTGATGAGAAGTCTTTTGTTTATCAATTTTTCTAGTTTGGGTTGTCAGTCAGACTTCTTGTTATTTTACAATTGAAGAATGATGTTACTAATGCAATAAAAATGTACTACTCCGTTTACTTTTACTTATCCACTTTTGACTTTGCACGTCCCTTAAAAATTAATAAATGAAGTGTATATTTTACGATAATACCTGTATTAATTGATTTATATTCTAAATAGACTTGAAAATAATTTGGAAAAGAGTAATTAATGTGAAGGGTAAAACAAGAAAAAAAGTTTGTCTTTCTCTTGATATGCTAAAGTGAACAAGTAAAAATGAAAATTTATTTTTAGTATAATAAACAAGTAAAAGTGAACGGAGGGAGTATATAATAGGTTGTGACCCGGAACCTTCAAAGTAATACTCCCTCCGTTCATTTTTACTTGTCCACTATGAACTTTGCACGCCCCATAAAAAATAATATATGAAGTGCATAATTTACCATGATACCCATATTAGTTGGTACATATTTTTATTGATCTTCAAAAATGATTTGAAATGAGTAATTAATACTATGGTAAAACGAGAAAAAAGAAATTGTCTTCTCTTGATAAGCTAAAAGTGACAAGTAAAAGTGAAAATATAATTTTAAAATACTGGACAAGTAAAAGTGAACAGGAGAGTAAAATGGGAAAAGGACAGAAATAGCCATCCGGGTGAAACTATTGACACCAGGTGGCCAAAGAATCTTAAAAGTCATTTTTTAGCCTTTTCAAAATAATTCCATAGTCTAGACATTTTTTTCAACAAATTCCAGCATATGTAAATAAACTATATCATTGTTGTTGTTGTATCACTACTGTATATGTATAGAAAATGTATCATACATGTAGAAATTGTATCATTGTTGTATAGAATATGTATCACAACTGTATGTGTGTAGAAAAAATTCTACCATACGTATAGAAAGTGTATCATTATCGTATAGAATATGTATCCCTAAAGTATATGTTAGAAAATATATAATTAAAGTATACTTACTAATTATTCACATATTATACATGTTTTAGGATATTTTTTGAAGGCTCAGTATGAATTTTTTTCGTTGATCTTTAGTGCCGACTTTAGTCGCCACAAACAGTCCTGTTCTTTTTGTGGCGAACTTTTAGTGATGACCTTACACTCTTTTGTGGCGACTTTCAGTCTGACTTTTTTTGGTAGTGAATGGGCTGCTAGGCTAGCGCTTGGCATTAATTTGGACTGAACGACCAACTCGGGTCATTTGCTTAAAGGGAAAATGACCTAATAATACCACTTAAGACACTATATTACAAAACATAAGGATACTTTTCCTTATTTACAAAACATAACAACTTAATTACAAATCATACCAGATGTGGAAAAATTAAAAGCCCACCATTCCCTTCCCCTTTTCCCAGCCGCCCACCCTTCCCTTACCCTTTTCCCTACCGCCCAGCCTTCCCTTCCCATTTTCCTAGCCGGCCACCTTCCCTTCCCCTTCTCCCCGTTCAACTCAACCTCTGCTTCAAATGTGTTGTGTGTTGGTGGGGTTCATGGGTGTTTTGGGGACGTGTTTCACTGTTGTTACGGGGATGGAGATGTGGTGTAGAAATAGAGGAAAAAGGGTCGTCCTACTGTGGAAAACGGTGACAGTGACGGCAGCGTTCACTGGCTGGACGAAACTCCTTTGTCGTAGAACTTCCGCCGGCGACAACCCATGATTCTAACTATTTCACGATTAATATATGAAACTCTACCAAGTAAATTTGGATGCCTCGAAATTCTACAATAATTCGTTTACTTTTATTTGGTGAAAGCATACATCACATGAACACTGCAAAGAGTCACTGCTAGTTGTAAAATTCGCCTCTGATGTCTCTATTAACAACTTTGCAAGAAAAGAAAAAGTGCAAGCACAATATGAATCTTCAATAATGGATACCAGTAAAAGCAAAATCCTACAATGAAATTGCTTCAACATAGCACAATCTCAAGATGCTTGCAATTAAAGAGGAACAGAAACAAAAAGGCAATCACCAAAAACTTTATTTGTAGGAAACTAAGAATTATAACAGGTGATTGTCCAGCTATGTTAGAACCTCGACAAAGAAAATCACAAAGATTAGGGAATATAGTTTTCAACTGGTATCCAAATGTCGGAAGTGGCATCAATAGAGTTTATTGTATGAAAATTGTATATAATTTGTTGTAGTTGTATTAAATTTCATCCAAATTTCAAAGAGAAATTCAAATTTGTATTAAATTTGTATGAAAGTTGTATAAAATGTTGTTGTATTAAATTTCCGAAAACCTAACATGAAGTTTATACAATTATATACATATTTCATGCCGTTTTTATACCATTTTCATACACGAAACATGTGAGAATTCTAAGCCTTGAACGAGATATACATATTTCATACAATTTTCATTCACAAAATATTAAAAGAAAATTTTAAGCATTGAGCGAGATATACACATTTCATACAGTTTTCATACATCTTGAGCGAAAATTTTCTTATACATTCTGTAAGAAATCTATCGTTATGTTTTGTAAACTAAAAATTATTGTCATATTTTATGAATATACCCTATTCTTAGGTATATATACGTCATTCTCCCTTGCTTAAAATGAGGCCTTTTTTTGTCCCTGTGGTCACACCAAAGTACTTTTCTCTAAAATTAAATACAGTGTATAATATTTTGGATTTGCTGTTGAAACTTTTGTGTTACTCTACAACACACAAGTTTTAATTTGGAACAGAGAACATATCAAATGTTGTTGTATTAATTGTTCCTGCTTAGAACATTTGGGGGTGCACGAAGAACAACGTGCTCTTTCTAATTAAGAATTTTTTTGCTTGGACGGTGAGATTCGCACATTAATTGGCTCTGAACCAATAATTTAATATATGCATTTTTTCTCTTGCTTCTTTCTGTTGGGTTTAATGGATAGGTTGAATGGGAAATGGAGGGAAAATGAGTTGCTTTCGCTTTTTAAATAAAGATTTGTCCCTTATAGGTGGTGAAAAGAAAAGTTCTCCCACTTAAAAGTAGAAGCACTCCTTCTTGTTGCTAAAGGGTCAAGAAGAGGGTCTCCCCTCGCGCCGTCGTCATCGCTCGGCTTAGGCTCGGCTTCGGATTTGGTCTATTGATAATCTTTTTGGACCAAATTTCCTTTAATTTTAATTTAATTAATTATTATTTAATTAATTAATTAATTAAGTGACCCGGATCCGCGTGTCTGACCCGCGAAAACGAATTTATTCTGAAAGGTTGCAACCCTTTCCACATTCAACCTCGGGTACTTGAGGGGAATAATTTCCTTAAGGACACACACTGTTTATGATTATTTTTCCAGATTCTGTTTTACATTGGTTTATATTTTCTGATTTTGTAAAGTTACTGATTTCTGAAAATTTTGCTAAGTTATTGTTTCGTAATACATATTAATAACACTTTCATCAGCCAAAAAACTGGGGAAGAAAAAATTAACTGATGAAAATAAAAAATCCAAGCTTTAGACAGTCATTGATTCTTAAGAAAATGCCAAAATTTCCTCTCGATTATTAAAATGAGACAACTATATTCTTCGTTTGATTTTGGTCTCAGAAAAAGTAGTCGCCGTTAATTCATTAACCCAATTATGCCCCTCAAAACTATAGTTCTGATTCTGAAAAGGATTATACTTTCTGTTTGATTTTGGACTAAAAAAATTCATCACTATTAGCCAACTGTGAGGATAAAATTCATACCTTGGCAGACTTTTCATTTCCAAACGATACAAGGTCTAAGGAATTTTAATGTGAGGCTAAAAATTACAGTCCTATTTGATAGGTTATTTAATTTCTCTTAACAATCTTTTTTTTTTTCTTCTGGGAAAACAAAAGATAAAGACAACCAATCTACAAGAAAACCTTGGAACCATCACCTGCAGCCTTCCTCTCCACTTCTTCAATCAAATATAAGGAAAACAGAACTAATAGTTATTCACAATCACAGTTGTTTTACTTATTTAGGTATTAATGACTTTGACGTAAAACAGAATCTACTCGTTTAAAGTTTTAGACAACTTTAGGCACATTAACCATTTGATATAATAAATTTCACAGCCTCTTCATTACCAATTAATGTTATCACCATAAGAGGACAAATCAATATACAACTACTCATTATATACCCATAATACTCAAAGAGATCATCGGCTCAATTTCGCAGACTCAATATATATTATAAAGCTAGACATAGACAAGGTGATGTGGCACTTCTCTATGGCCACCATTCTTATTTATCTTTTTTCTCCTTTTTTTTTGACCTTTTTCCTAACTATAAAATGACAAAAAGTCTATGTTTTTCATTTCTTTTCCACTTCCCATAATTAAAGTATTTACAAGAATTAATTACTTAGTAGTTATTGTGCATTATAGTGGAGAATTGAAAAGCATATCAGCTTTCAATTGCTAATCGTGCTTCTTTCTCCTCATCAAAGTGACGGTTATCTTGCCATTAGTACACTGTTAAATTTTTGTTTTTGGGTAATAAATTAATATAATGTCCACCCATTATTAATGAAAGAACAGTAATGGTTGTGACCAACCGTTACAACTAGAGGTGGCAAAATGGGTTAAAAATATGGTTATCCGCCCGATCCAACCCATTTTAAATGGGTTGGATACCCTATCCATTTAATACTATGAGTCAACCCATATTATCCACTTAAAATATGGGTAAATTAATGGGTAAAATGGATAAAACCCACAACATATAGTGTGTTTGGTATGAATCCCATGTTTGGTTGGTCAAAATGTTTTGAAAATATTTTTCTAGAAAACAAGTTCCTTAACCACCCTCCTACCCCCACCCCCACCCCCACCACCCCCCAACCTCCCTCCCCACCCCTATAACCAAAAGTCTATGTTCACCTCTTCTTTTATCTCTCAACTTTGCAAAACTAGACATTTTGTGAAAGTAGTAACTTTCAAAAATAGCAACTTTGCAAAAGTAATCACATTACAAAAGTAGCCGCTTTTTCAAAATATTACTTGCGAAAAGTAGCTACTTTTCAAAAATAGTCGTTTTGCAAAAGTATTCACTTAAGAAAATAGTCACTTTGTAAAAGTAGTCACTTTTAGAAAATAGCCACTTTGTGAAAGTAGATACTTTTTAAATAGTCGCTTTTTGAAAGTAGTCAATTTTCATGAATAGTCATTTTGTGAAAGTAGTTACTTTAAAAACTCTTTGCAAAAGTAGCCATTTTTTAAAATAGCTTCTTTGTGAAAGTATTAAAATAACCATTTTGAAATGTGCCATTTCCAAGATAGTGGTCAATTTTGTAAAGTAGCCATTTTTTTAAAGTGACACAAAAATGGCTACTTTTGTAAAGTGGCCATTTTTTGAAAAATGACAAAAAAGTTGCTTATTTTTGCAAATTTGCATTTTCGGTCGTTTTCCAAGAAATAAATTTTTGCAAAAATAACCATTTTTATGTCACTTTATAAAAATGGTCAATTTCAAAAATAGCCATTTTTTGTCACTTTTAAAAATGGCTAGTTTACAAACATAGTCACTTTTGGGGTTGTCTTCAAAGTACAAAGTAGTCATATATGAAATTAAATTGCGTTTGATCGTTTGGGGGCCGGGATTGGTTGGGAAGTGGGTGGTGGGTAATGGATATCCAAAAAGAATCATAGGTTCGAAGTTCTATTCTTCTGACCCATGTATTAGAGATTGGATTTGTGGACAAAATGGTAAATTAATCTTCTCCATATTGGCTACATGAAGCCAACATCTTTGAAGTAGCTTTGGATAATATGGATAATATGGATATCCATATTACAACCCATTTTTCGTGTTAAATATGTCGATCCGTTTTTTGTCAACCCATTTTCGACCCGACCCATATCCGACTCGACCCACCCGTTTGCCACCCCTAGTTACAACCTTCTTATGTTCCCTATTTACGGAATGCTACAACCTTTCATATTCCACTTTAATGGAGGTAATAATCTCATTATTACATTCTCATTCTTATTTGAGTCATTTAGATAAAAAACATATATATCTACTCATCTAAAGGTGTCGTTCGACATTACATGACTAGCAGTCCATGAAAATTTCAACAATATCGAGTACCAAACAGAATACCATAGTGAATAATCCGAACAACAATAGTAAGGATAAAAATGAAGAAGTGAAAGAAGTAGATCTATATGGATAAACTGAAATTTCGACAGCCGAAGAACAAGTGAAGATATACAATAGGTATCTCTTTCTTTTTGTTGGAGATTCTGTTCGAATTAACGAGTTTGTGGTAATTTTATTTATTTGATTATTAATTTGTGAGAATATTATTTATCTATTAGTTTGATGAGGCTGTAGTTGGCTAGCTTTGAAGTCTAGCAGACATGGATATTACGTTCCAAGTTTTTAAGGTTAACTTTTATTTAGTTTTGCATTTTTTCGTTCTATGTTACATTAAGGTTTTTTTTTTTTTTTTTTTTTTTTTTTTTTTTTTTTCTAAAAAAATAAATAAATTAATTTGCCTATGAGATTTAACCATCTTTATATTCTCCAATTACCAGCTCTATTCAACTTCCCCTCACTATTTAACTATGATATATTCATTTGTAACTTCCCCTCGCTATTTAACTATAATACATGCATTTTTGTGCGATTTTGGTATTGTGGATAATTGAATTGTTCTTTCTTTAAATGTCTTCCCAATTTAGGATGATTTGGAAGCTACTTTCAACGTGTGTTGGTTGATTAAAAGGTACGTTGGATTGGCAATTGTTGTAATTGAGAAATGGTACTATAGAGTTGCGTTGAAAAGTGTTGGTGGATCTTTAAAGATATATTGACAGAATAATTATTTTCGGACTACCTGAATATTTCATTGCATATATTATCTTCTTTCTGGACTAAACCGTTTAAGTTTCATCAAATATTCTTTTTTCTTATGTGATTATTACCTTCATTTTAGATTTAGCTTTGTTTTTGTGTATATGTGAATATTTTCTTCAAATTTCGTTTTCCTATTCAGCTATGTAGATATTTTGTAACTACTCCTCACATCGTTCGATATATTCTTTTATAGCTTTGTTTGTGATACTCTCAACCGTGAAAACTAAACTGTTGACATTCCAAATTCTCCAAGTCTTGCTAATCCTACGATAATTGTATAGATAGATGACTTTTTTTTTTTCTTCTGTGCATATGATAATCTTTCTTAATAACCTTATTTCATTTAAATAACTTCATATAATTTTGAAATTCTCATTTATTTGGTTTAACGTTTGAAAATAGAAACGTATATTGTATAATTATATGATATTATAGTATATCAAACGAAAGTTGATGAGCAATAAAAAGGACTATATATTGTATATTTATCTAAGATTATATTAGATCAAAATTCATTTAGATGAAGTTATGCACTGCAAGACTAGGAAGAAGAGTAAATTTAGTGATAGTTGTACAAAGTGTGAGTAAACTAAATTGTCTTTTAGAATTTAAGATTTCGATATTATAATATTCCGTTGAATGAGTTGTATATAAGTTTGAAATTCTTATATGAAAAGATTATTTAGCCGAATATGTCGAACTTTAAATTCATGGAAAAATATCTTTTCATTCATCTTAATGTCACTAAGAATAAATAAAAACAACACAGCAAAAGAGGACATGACAAAGAAAAAGAACATGAAAGTAGCTAGGAAATTAGAGCAACACAAGAGTTCTTGACAAGAAGAATTACATGAATAGAATATAACATTGATAGAAGAAAAAAGATTGATTTTTGGTTAATTTTTTTAATTTTATTTAATAACCGCGCGAAGCACGGGTATGTGTCCTAGTTTAAGGATATATTTGGTCATTTTTCGCTTATTAACCAGTTAATTAGGTCAATTTGGGGCTCCAATTAATTTAAGAGCATATTTGGACCAACCGTTGAAGGGTAAGGGTACTATATATGTGAGCTAAACTATTAATTAAGGACATATCTGCTCAATTTCAAATACTTTAATTCATATTTGGACCTTTTCCAATTTTTTAAATAGTATAAGCAAATTTAAATAAGGGAGACTTTAATTACCTTAGCTTGATAAATGGGGAGGGATGCATGAGAAGTGCTGCAAATTAAACCATAATTAGCTAGAAAGCTCCTAATAACACGCTGACCACCTGGGGTTTCCTCCATCTCAATGTAATCATCAATATATGGATCACTACCATTTATCAACAGTTTTTCCATAATTCACACATGTACTGATGATGAACAAAGAGAGATGAGAGAGTGTAGTAAAATAAATCCAGGCGTTGGGTTTTATATTGAAGACGATAGTGTTCTAATTTGAATCCAAAATCCTTATGTGCTTTGATATCACATTAGAGACATATTATATATTTAATTACTTAATTATATTATGACTGAACATATAAATTGCTATCTTTCTTTGTGTTTTGCGTTTTACGAAAGTGTTTTTACGTTCCTCGATATATCTAGTCCTACTGGAGTATTTAATGACTACATTAGTTTTCCAGATTATTCATATTCATAAAATAAAGGAGATCACTTGACCAGTTGACCTTAGCTTCTCTTGGGAGGGACGAAATTAAAAATGAAAGCCATAATTAAAAGGGGTCCCAATAACACGCTGACCGCCTAGGTTTCCTCCATATATAACACTATTACAATATATCACCATTTCTTAACAGTCTTTCGCATAGACTAGCTGTACGTACTCAACAAAATAAAGTAAAGAGAGAGATGAGAGAATTTTGTTCATGCGTTAATTTTCTTGCTTTTTCTGTCATAGCTTTCTTGGCTCTCACAAATCAAGACGATGTTGCTTTCTCATGGTCATGGACCCCTTCTTCTCTCCGAGTTGTTGCTTCCCTTCCTAACCCTAAAACAGCTCTCTACCCAACTTTCAATGTAACAACAACAATTATTTCTCCTCATTCTTTTTTAATTATAGTGTACTATATCTATATTTTGTTTGTTGTACTCTTGCTATGTGATTTAGTGTTTTAACAACTTCTAATTAATCTTCCCCTTTTATTTAATATATTGTCGTTACTTCTGTTGTCTTCTTTTAAATCTGTTTTGATATGCGTTACTTGAGCCGAGGGTTTTTCCGAAACAGCCTCTCTACATCCACGAGGTAGGGGTAAGGTCTGCGTATTCTCTACCTTCCCCAGACCCCACTTGTGGAACTGCACTTGGTATGTTACGTTGTTGTTGTTCTTGTAACAACTTCTAATTAATGAGTGTGAACGCTTTTTCTTTGGTGAAATATGAGTGAGAACGTTCTTTCTTTGGTGAAATATAGAATGCAAAAATGGATAGAGCAGTGAAGAATCTGAAAAAGGACTTGAAAACAGAAACAAAGTTGAGAAGAGGGAAGAAGAAAGATGAGAATATGGAGAAGATAGAAGCAGGTCTTACAAAAGCCAGGTCTTTAATAAGAGAAACCATTCTCAATGGTAGCAATGAGTCCCCATATGAAGATGCAGATTATGTTCCTCAAGGAGATGTTTACAGAAATGCTCATGCCTTTCACAGGTACGTAGGTATATGTAATGAATATAATCTACTACTCAGTTTTACTATGTTTGTTATAGTTTGACTTGAAACTTGTAGTATTAAATATATCATAATGTATATATATTATATGACTATAAAAGCTTTTTAGTAAGGAAATATTGGAATGCACCATTCTTTTGGAGCGGGCTAATTAAGGATGTTTTTTCGAAGGGGTAAGAAACGTTGACAATATCCAAAATGAAATTTGAACACCAAGCAATAAATTTTTTGGATTTCGGGAAGTTTTCCAAAACTGTATCCAAACTTGTGAAGACTCAAGTTAGAGAGTATACATCGACAAATTTAAATAATCTTTTCTATGCTATCAGTGCGATTTAATTAATTAGAATAAGTGACTCACCTAATTAGTCTAGGTTACCAGATGTTTAACTGTAACTAATCTTAGAACTTCCTTTATTCACTTTTACTTGTCAACAATGAATTTTGTACTCCTTTTATATTTTACCATAACACTCATATTAAATGGTGTATGATCTCAATGTACTTGGGAAATAATTTGAGGAATGATGTAGTTAATGTTATGTATTAAGGGTAAAACATGGAAAAAAAATATTTTTTTTCTTGATATATAGTTGACAAATAAAAATGAAAAATATGTTTTAACGATAGTTAAGAAGTAAAAGTGAACAAAGGGAATAACTAGATAGTTTTTTTTTTGTTGGGTATAAAGCATACAAGTAAATAGATAGAAAAGTTATAGTATAAACAAATGATTAAAATAAATCGAGAAAGAAACAGACGAAACTACAGATTTCATGGAAAGGTCTTGCATAAAACGAATATTACGAAAGAAAACAAATTGAAAGTTCAATGCAGTTTTTAAGTTAAACTATTGGCGGTCTTCCCCGAGAACTTTTTGACTAATTCATGTCTCTTCTAACACTGCAAATAACACGTAAATTTAATGAATTGAACATGATAAATGAAAACCCCTTGTAAAGTTGTTACGCTAGATAAATTGTGCAGAATTAACATAGGAATTCAGAAACTTATTCTTAACGATGTAAGTGGCAATATATTTCCGTTAAGTACTACCTCCCAAAATCTTATTAATTCATTCCTTGTATGTATTTTAAATATTGAAGGATAAGTCCTCTACCAAAAAATAAAAAGATTATCTCTCTCTCTCTCTCTCCCTGCTTTCTTCAGTAGTAAAGTATTATCTCTTCTGGAAATTTTTCCAAAAATATGACTTATTTTCAAGTAAAAAAGTTACAATGCTCATAAGAGAGTTGAATACCTTTTCCTGAAAAAATATTTATTAAATATTGATAAAAATATAACTTGTCAAATATTGTTTTTCTGAAACTTTTCAGTACTAAAGATTGATAATTATAAGTGCGTTGAGTGGAGCTGTGATATAAGTTGTGTTGAGATCGTTGTAGAAGAAAATGTCTTCTATCGGAAATCATTTCCAATGGTGCCAAACAAACATCAGACAATGACTTATAGTTTTTAGAAAACATTTCCCATTATACTGAACGCACACTCTGTTGTCGAACTCGTGTTACGGAAATCTAGAGTAAAACTTGGTTTTAGAGCTCCTATTGGGAAAGGACAGGCATGGTTAAATCTAATTCACCCTCCGTCTCAAAATAAGTGTCGTTTAATTAGCTCATTTCATGTCATTAAGAAAAACAATAAACACAAGTAGGGGTGTATATGGCTCAGGTTGGTTTGGATTTTTCAAATACCAAATCAAATCAATTGTATCGGGTTTTAAAATCTATAAACCAAACCAACATAAATCGGGTTTTTTGACCTCGGATTTTCTCGATTTTTTTGGTTTTCTCTGATTTTTTTCGGAAAAATCTTCATATAAAACATATAACTTTTACTTTAAACATTTCTTTAGTGATCGTAAGATACAACTATATAATTAAGGTGTCTCTTAAGAAAAAAACACAAACGTGAGATGAGTGATGACATTGTAATAAAATATTTAACAAAAAAGATAATGAAATTGCATAAAATAAATATTACTAATTAATAAGTCATAATGAAAATGATATAATCTAAAAATACTAAGTCGAGCTATAATAATGGCTAATAAGTATTAATTACATGACAAAAATAAAACATAATTAAGTTATGTATTTTCACTGTCTAAATCAATGTAAAACTAAATAATAGATATCCAACATTATTGTCATTCCTGGTGGTAAAATTGAATTTCTTTTGTTAGCATTAACATTGATTTGGTTTTAGTTTGAACTTTATTTGAATTGCTAACATCTATGGACTATAAAACTTATTGGATCATTCAAAATTTTAAGTCCAAGCTTGAAATAACATATAAAAGACAAAAACTATGAAAAGTTTAATAAATATTTATAGATTGCATTACAAATAAAATATATTTTTAAAATTGTGTATATGTATTGTCGGGTTGGTTTGGTTCGGTTTGACTTTTTTTTAGTTAAAACCAAACCAAACCAAACCAATTATGATCGGTTTTTTTTTTTCCAATACCAAACCAATTCAAACCAAACCACTAGTCGATTTTTTTTCTCGATTTGACTCAAATTATCGATTTGGTGCGGTTTGTCGGTTTTCTTTGTATAGCCCTAAACACAAGTTATAGTTTACTTTGTAGATGTTTCTTGAATATTGAACACTATTAAGAAAAGTAGTTCTTTAATATAAGGCATAGTTGAAAACAATGTACTATTTTTTGGCTTGAATTCTTAAAACAACGCTTATTTTGAAACGATTTCTTTTCTTTCTAAAAAGACACTTATTTTAGGACGGAGGGAGTACTATTAAAACTATGCTGATTTCAAAGAGTTGAGTGCCCCTTTGACCTCTCATCCACTTTAATTGATGAAGATTTTGGAAAACAGTGGTGACATTTACAACAAAAAAAATAGATAATGGTCAAAAACACACCTCAAGTATAATCTTTTTTCGAGTTTCCAACCTGAATTATCAGGTGTGAGAGTTTCCTACCTAAACTATCACCAACTTGTTTACAAAACACACCTCAACTAGTTGGTGATAGTTCAGGTATGAAAAGTGAACAACTGATAGTTGAAGTGTGTTCTGCAAACTAGTTGGTGATAGTTCAAAAAGTGAACAACTGATAGTGTGGTGTATTTTTTACCCTTAATTAACTCATAAAAAAACTAGGTGATGAATTGATTAAACATGCCAAAAACTAGGTTTTTGTCTAAGTATCTCCGATTAGAGAGCTCGAAGCTAGATTTATTTTTGGTACTTCTAAAAAAAAAAAAAAAAAAAAAATCAATTAGTGTGAAATTTACATCAGATTGATTAGCTTGAGCCTTAACGTGGGATCTAAACTTAAGAATTCATATTTTATTTCTACAATCGATCTCGTTACTTCCGCAATTACCATGCTCTGTGTATAAACATAAGAGAAGAATGGTGTTAAATTAGTGTATTCAACTTTAACATTTATAGTAGCATAAATGTCAACGTATGAGTGACTCAAGAGCCGATCTTTAAATATTCGTTTGACTATAAACCGTTACATGAACCACCCTTTTACCTGGTTCTCTTTTACTATTTATGGCTGCATTCCATCGGAACTTAGATTTAAAAGAAACAAGAAAAAGAAAGAAAATCCTATTTTTCTAAATTAGTGTTGGTGCCTGAATTACGTTATTTTATATGATTGTTTGAGATTATTCCATTAAAATTTACTAGGCTTCCCTCTGATTAGTTTGGTTCAGAAGTTTAGTTTTGCTCATTTTAGATGGACTCATGATGGAAGACTAGATTTTAGTTGGACAAGGCATACATTTGTTGGGCATGGGCCCATCAAAGGGGTCTATCTTAGCTTGAGCGTCCAACTATTCGGCTCGAACACATTTTTAGTTGGGCTTTTTCATTTTTGGCACGTCAGCCAATTTTTTTTTTCTAACCCTCCCCCAGGGACTCCCCCTTTTGCTCCCTTAGTGACTCGAACCCACAACCTTCAGATTGGACGTGGAGGGTATTTACCATATGAGGAATCCCCTCCTGTCTCGGCCAAAATTAATTACGGACATTAGCCAAAATAGAAGAAAAACATATACAATGATCATATGTATATTTATGTATACGATATTTATATTATATGTATAAATGTAGTACATCCTTAATAGAATATTTATACTATATGTATACTATGTATAATATTATACAATATTTATATTATATGTATACAATATACATTTACACTAGTGAAATTAGTGTTACATAGTACGTAGGGAGTATATATGTCCATCACTAGTGCTTACTCAAGTTCTAGCTTCTTCCCAAATGATGCAGGAGTTACTTGCTAATGGAGAAACTATTTAAAGTTTATGTATATGAAGAAGGAGAACCCCCTTTATTTCACTACGGCCCTTGCAAGAATATATACTCAATGGAAGGGATGTTCATTAACCTAATGGAAACAAACACCCATTTTCGGACTCTTAATCCTGACAATGCTCATGTCTATTTCCTTCCTTTTAGTGTTGTTATGATCATTGAACACCTTTTTGATCCAATCATTCGTGATAAGGCCGTGTTGGAACGCATAGTTCGTGATTATGTTCATACTGTGTCGACAAAATACCCCTATTGGAATAGAAGTCTTGGAGCTGATCATTTTATGCTTTCATGCCATGATTGGGTAAGTACACTCTTGAAATTGATTTCATCCGTTTTAATATATGTCTTAATTATCTTTTTAGTCAGTTTTTAAAAAATCATATTTCTATGTGAAATAAGTTTCTAATAGGTGTTCAGATTTTCGATTACCCTTGATGACTATCGCTTATAGCTAGGAATCACATGTCATGTTTTAAAAAAATGGTATTTTTGGTAAGTTTAAGAATGTGAGGTGGCTTCAGGTAAGCTTATAAGTTCGTCTAACTGGCTTGTAAATATCTTTTAGTTATTTACGCATTTGGTAAACATCTAAATACTTATAAGAAAAAATCAGCAAAAAGTCATTAGTCGGATTCCTCTAATTTATAATCTTTTTAGCTTATCAGCACTTTTGGTTTGACTAAGAGTTTTACCGTTTTATCCTTAGTATTTTTTAGATTATCAACACTATTTTACCAAACACATTAACTACTTATTACCAATTTCAATATTTTTGTCCAAACACATACGGCTCATTTATAAATCCGCTTCAACACTAAGTGCTTGTCAACTACTCCAGTATTTACAATCAGCTAACCAAACGTATGGTATATATTCAAAAATCTTCTTTTCACTTTTAAATCCGTGTCCAATTAAATTGAGACACATAAAATAAAATGGAGGGACTACCTCTTTTATACTGGGTATGATGAGACGTTATATTAAATTTCTTAGTTAACGTAGCTTTATACATTTGTAGGGGCCTCGAGCTACATGGTACATCCATCAAATGTATTTCACTTCCATACGAGTGTTATGCAATGCCAATACATCTGAGTTCTTCAATCCAAGAAAAGACGTACCACTTCCAGAAATTAATCTCCTTACTGGAAACATTACTGGACTTATTTCAGCATTGCCAAAATCAAACAAGACAATACTAGGATTCTTCGCAGGACGTTCGCACGGTCGAATTCGTCCTATACTTTTTCAACTCTGGGAAGAAAAAGATGAAGATATAAGAGTATATAGCAAAATTCCAGAACAATTATCTTATGTTGAAATGATGAAGAGAAGCAAATTTTGCCTATGTCCAAGTGGTTATGAAGTGGCAAGTCCAAGAATTGTGGAGGCAATTTATGCAGAGTGTGTTCCAGTTTTGATTTCACAAAATTATGTGTTGCCTTTTAGTGATGTGCTTGATTGGGACAAATTTTCAGTTCAAGTTTCAGTGAGTGAATTGCCAAAATTGAAAGATATTTTACTAGGAATTTCTGAGGAAAGATATGAAAAGTTACTAGAGGGAGTGAGTCAAGTACAGAGGCACTTTGTGGTAAATGATCCACCGAAGAGATATGATGTGTTTCACATGATTATTCACTCTATATGGTTGAGGAGATTGAATGTCAGAATACATGGTTAGGTTATTGAGTTTCCAAATCATGGTGCCTTTGAAATGGAACACTACAATCAGAATTTTAGTTAGAAGCAATGGAAAGTTACATATTTGGCAACCCGACAAAAATAATTACATCTACTAGCCATATATACAAAAAAGAGTATTAATTATGTATACTATATGTATATACATTAAAAAAAAATATACATCTAAAGGCTATATTTTAGTGGACGGCTAAACAGTATAAAAATAAACAGAAAAGTAACTCAATTTCAATATGAAGCTCAATGTGCAGAGAGGTTCTCTTTCCTTCCCCCCGCCCCCACCCCATAAGATCCACCTTGCTGGCGGGGGTTAGGCTGTGCCCAACCTGGTATATATATCAACTAGTGTATGTTCGCACGGTCGAGAACAAAAGTTGCATATTAAAGTCATAAATTTTTAAAACTCAATCTTTACCAATCAAATATCTTTTTAGAACTATGATTTTTTTCATGGTTCTTTAATTTCCTATACATAATTTTTTTTGGATAGAGATTTTTTGGATAGAGATTACATGTTAAATTTGAGAACACATATAAATCAGTATAGATGCCCGGACAAGGAAAAAAGGAAACAAAAAGAATTATGAAAAAAAGAGAAAAACTAGCGCTTTCTCCATTTCAATTTCTTTAACTCGGTACGAAGTCTAAGAAAAAATAAATCCTTTTAAAACTTGTGATCTAAATATGCTTATGTTATATATGTGACTATAAGACTTTTAAAAATTTGTGGTCTTAAAATATAATATTTGTGTGATCATAAAAGTTTCTCATTAAGAGTAGAACCAATTAAAACGAAAATAGTGCCGAATAAATTGAAACAAAGAGAATAAATAATATCCAGTTATCTAATTCTGGCGGTCCCTGCTTTTTCTTCTTCCTCTAATGCCTTTTTCTAGTGTTATGAATTGAGACACTTGTGCTTTGATAAGGTTAACATTATTTTCATTTTTTTTCAAATAAAACTTATAAAAAAAGTAATACAAAATAAAAAGGAAAGGAAACAAAAAAGAAATAGACTGAGAAAATAAATGACAATAAGAGAGCGTGCGACGAAATTGTCTTACAAACTCTCTAGTTGTTGAGAAGCTATGTGTATTTGTTTATGAGAACCGGGAAGGCGGAAATGTTTGAAACTCATATACGTAAATAACGCAAATACATCAGATGAGTACGTTTCAAGCAATCATAAGTAGACTAATATAATCTCTTAAGATGATTTGTTTCAAATCATATCGTTCAATTATTTAATTAAATTGTTGAAGTATATGAATAATTAAAATGTTCCATAACATCGGAATTATTTAGTTATTTTCAAATATTTGTATCTAAACGGCACAATCCATAACACAAAGAGAAAGTATCAAATATCAATAACACAAAAACTTACAAAACCTATGTAAACTCAATTGTAATATATGGTGACAAAATAGTTTCCACTACAACGTCTAGGAGCAAAGATAGTTGATCATCGTTCGGCAACATCAAACGTACATCAAAAACATTTCTTTGAATGAGACAATAGCATTCCAACCATTTCTTGCACCTACAGAATCAGAAAATTATCAACTAAATGGAGTAAATTAAATTTAAAAAATCTAAAGTTACTAAGAAAGTAGCAGAAAATAAAGGCATTGTATTAGCTTAGAAGTAGAAGCATGTGCTGAATGATAGGCATATCTATATGGTAGCCTTCAAGCTTAATGATAAAAACTCCTTCATAACCTGCAAATACGAGATCAACTCCTTTAATTTCTTATTAATTGAAACAAATATGTTTCAACTTCTAGATTAAATTCCAGCAATGAATAACCAATGGTTGCAGAGGGGAATGTAACATATCATGGGTGATTCAACATAATTAAGAGAATTAATTTGTGACTTTTGAGTTTCTTTTTAATATAACATATAAATGGTTAAAAAAATTAGAAAAAAAGTCGAAAAAAGGAGAAAAAAGATAAATGTGAATGGTGGCGCAGAGGTGCCACATCACCTTGTCTATGCCTAACTTTATATTATATATAGATGTGCAGACATCATTGTGTGTAAATTGATTTGATTTGGTAAACTTTATGCTTTAACATCATCAGTTTCCATATTAAGTTACTAATGTTTCACAAAAGAAAAGAAAATAAACTGAGAAATACAGATGTTTTGCGTTGAATAATTGAATAGCAGGATAAGTAAAAGATCAAAGCATTGGAGGTGTTAAACATTAATTGCAGATTCATGTGCGTTGCATGCGGTGACGGACCCTCTAATCTCCAATCTCGGGGCATAGTTTGGAACTCGTCTCCTTCTAATATATTCACCAAATTCTAGTCTTCTACTTGTTCCGTTCGCATTTGCACTCTTCTAAGGAGCCGTCTGGACATGGTTTGAAACCATGATTTGAAATCATAAGACCAAACTATGATTTGAAACCATGTTTGAACATGCAATCTGGATTTCTTAAGTTGTATTTTTTCTTATAGACATAAAAACCCCACAAGTTGTGAAAACGATCAAAATATTTTCAATTCTTATACAATCTTATCAAATGAGCAAGTCATAGTTCATAACAAAATTAATACGCTACTAGAAAGCCTTTCTAAAAAATACAACATCAATTGATCAAACTTTAGTTCAATAAAAAAGAAAATTTAACATGAATAGTAATGTAACTACTCTTTAATATAATCCTCCCACATGGTAGACATAAATAAAGGTTGGTAAATGGTTGGTGAGAGTCCAACTTATGGGTCTTTTACAAAATATAAACTTATGGATCAAGTTTTATATTTAAAATTTTTGAAACCATAGTTTGAAACCCCAAATCATGCCTTTTTGGATGATTTGGGATTTGAAACCATGGTTTGTAACCATGAGATGAAATGCATGTCCAAACGCTAATTTCATCTCATGGTTTCATATCACATGTCCAAACGCCTACTAAGGCCCCTTTTGGACATGGTTTGAAACCATGGTTTGATGGTTTCAAGCCATGTTTGGACATACAATTTGAAAATTTTAAGTTGTATTTTCTCTTATAGACATAAAAACCCCACAAATTGTGAAAACTATCAAAACATTCTAAATTCTTATACAATCTTACCAAATGAGCAAGTCATAGTTCATAACAAAATTAGTACACTACTAGAAGGCCTTTCTAAAAAATATAACATCAATTAATTAAACTTTAGTTTAATAAAAACGAAAATTTAAAATGAATAGTAATGTAACTACTCTTTAATATAATCCTCCCACATAAATTAAAGGTTAGTAGACATAAATAAAGGTTGGTGGAAGTTAATGAGATTGGTAAATGATTGATGGGGGTAATTATTAAAAATATCTACCAACTTATGGGTCTTTTTTTACAAAATATAAACTTATGGGTTAAATTTTATATTTAAAAAAGTTGAAACCATGGTTTCAAACCCCAAATCATGCCTTTTGGAATGATTTGGGGTTTGAAACCATGAGTGAAAATGCATGTCCAAACGCTGGTTTGGGGTCATGGTTTCAAACCATGGTTTGAAAACGCATGGCCAAACACCTACTAAGAAAACTATTTTAGGAGCCTTACGGGTTTCTCTTTAGCGGAAGAGGATATGCGGCAACCACGACTTTTGTTACCGACCATCGGAAATTTTCACGAGGCGAAGGCTCTCCATTTCCACAGCCTAAAGAGTACAAAGAATAAAGCATAACCTAGACGGTTTATAATTTTTTTTTTATCGTGCGCGTCTTCTAACACCCATAGTGATATACTTAAATAAACAATGTTAGAGTTAAAAGTTGAACTAACTAATGGACAGTCACTAACACTCCTTATGTATATGCTAGGCCCAAAAACTGTTTTTTTCAACATTAAACATCTAACGATAAATAATCATGCATTACTAATTCTTATAATATATAAAATTTTCTATATTATTAATGCCTGCATCACTTTGTTCCTAAGCCAAACTACACTAAGTGTAAGTCCTAATTACACTTAAAAACCTCCATACCTTTATCTGCTTTCTCCATAATTCTACCCTCACCACCAAACCCCCAACCCCGGCCAAAAAAAAAAATAAAAATGGAACAAAGTAAACTGAACTATAGAAGAAAGACTTGAATTGGTGGTGAATTTTCCATCGTGGATTGGGTGGCTCTCATGTTACTATTTTCGTTTCTTATCCCACCCTTATCTCCTGTTTGTACTGACAATAAAAATAAGACATGTTAGATTTGCGATTAATTACCCCATAGGCTCATAAACCTAAAGTATTATTTTATACTTTCTTTTATTTTCAATTTGTGTTTTTGTAATCTATTTCAAAATGTTAGCTCGCCATATAAAATGGAGGGAATAATAAAGATGCAATTGTACAAGAAAAATAGATAATCTCTTTGGTGAGGGAAAAAGGAAAAAAGAAGATAGAGGAACCAGCAGCATGAAAAAGCTTCTTGGATAACAATGATTGGTTGTTGTGGGACTCTTTATTCCTTAATTTTAATCTTTTCAGCAAATTAAGCAGGGACCATTTTTTTTTTCTTTTCCATTGGAGTGATCGGAACGTTTTACATTATGACCCAAACAAAAAAACGTTTTACATGACTTCCTTCCTCCTATTCCCAGCAGCCTAATTTCATTTAAAAGAAGAAAACAATGTCTGTGATCGTGCTAATTTACTGTCTCCATGGCCATTTGGATCATTTTGGACTACTAAGAATGAAGGTAAAATTTATATAAAAACAATTATGAAGACAGTCAACATGATATTTGGCAGGGCCACAGGCCCACAACTACAGCCAATTTAGAACATATTAAGGACCGAACACAATGGTGTAGCTTGATTGTGACAAGGGTGTTCAATTGAATCCATTCACCAAAAGATTATATTGCGTAAGAGTAAAATACTTTTTGTTGTTATTATATATAAACTGTTGAATTCCCTTCGTAGATCTAGTTTGGTACAAACAAGAGTTCAAAAACTAATTCAAATTATAAGTTTAAAATCTAGATGTAAGTTTAAGTATTTTTAGAATCCTCATATTATAAAATGCTGGCTCTACCACTTATTTAACATTTTCATAGTTACTTTTAAGTTCAAATGTGAATGTGAGCAGATTTAAGTAGAACAATGCTAGCACTTAATTTTTCTTAATTAAATAATACCAGTAATTGCACTTATTGCTAGTAGCTGTCACAACTCACGAGTAATTTCGTTAAGAATAAATTCTTTCTAGATTGAATGAGGTATTGGAATATCATATAGGGGCACGATAATCAGGAGATTTTGTTTGATTACAAATATTAGTAATTAGTCTTATGATTTTAATGTTTTAAAGTACATAAAGATTGACAACAATCATACACGATAAAATATTCACATTAACTTTAATATATTTTCTACTTTTATTGATGATAAAATCGGGATGCATTGATGCTCCAAGATGCTGTTTTAACTATTCTCATAATGGGATGGTTATACTGGCCTTTCATAGTTAATAACCATTACAAAACTTGAAAGATTCTCTTAAAGTATAATTCTTATCTTACTTAATTATGAAGGACCATGATGCCTTAAAGTGATTTTCGCTCCTGATCTTATCTCAACGTTCTTTCATAAATAAAACAATATTATGGCACTCAAGGCAAGGGCAGAGCTACAGTGCTTCAAGGGTGTTCAGGTGAATACTGTTAGTCGGAAAATAATATTACGTATATAGATAGAATGCTACAGTATAGAGGTTATATTCTGTTTTGAACACCTTTCATACAACTTGGCAACAAGGCCGTCTCAACAAGATTGGGGGCCTCAGGCCAAACTTCATAGAGAGGTCCTAATTTTCTTTAAAAAAAATAAAGAAAGATCGTCATATATATTTTTATTTAAAGTCTACTTTTCTAGCTTTTTTAGATGCAAACTCATTAATTATTGTTTTATAATCTATTTGTTCTAACAATTCTTTTTCAATTGATAATATAGCTAATCCATTCAATCTCTCTTTTTGCATAACCGGATTCATATTTTCTAGTTGACATATTTAAATTGAATAAGTTCTAATAACAACTACAACAAAAATATTTACTTATGAAATAAGAATGTCAACAACGACAAATTTTTAGTGAAATATAAGATAAAGTTAGAACAATAAAACCTGGTTCAAGAATTTGATAAGTTGATATAATGATATCGAAGTAGTGTTGCATTGCTTCAATATAATGATTGCTTGTTGCAATGCTTGATAATTTGAAGAAGACGCCAAAAAGTAAATCTTGATCTTTCGTAAGTACTAAGTTTTGCAGCAGAATGTTTAGGTGTTTAGGAGAACGGAGAATTTTCAATAATAATTAGAGTACAAGAATGATGAAAGGAAGACGAAAATAGGTAAATATAAACAATATAATACTTATCCAAATAAATAAGGATACTACAAATAACTACTCCTCCATAAAAGGGAAGAAGTTACCATTTCTCTCCCCAAAAAAACCCCAATGCAGACCCCCCTCCCCTCCCCCCCGCCCCCAAACAAACAAATAATAAAAGGAAGAAATAACTGTTGTACTTCTTCCCAATATATCTTCAAACTTCCAATTTAACGTACACTTTTTTTTAAAGTAGTAAATATATACGTATAGGAAGAAATAACTGTTGTACTTCTTCCCAAAATATCTTCAAACTTCCAATTTAATGTACACTTTTTTTTAAAATAGTAAATATATACATATAGGATGTTAAAAAAAAAGTGGGGCCCCCAAAAAGGTGGGGCCCTAGGCCATTGCCTTACTTGCCTACCCTTTCAGCCGGCCCTGCTTGGCAAGGTAATTCAGCGACGGAAGGGTGTTCAATTAAAGCTAAGCAGGCAACTGTGCCTGAGTTCGATTCTCTGTTGTCATTTTAGCATTTTTAATAGGTTTTATTTTCAGCAGAAAATCCAGATTGACTTATTATATAGCCTTATAGCTATATGGGCCTACTTTACTTTTTTTTAATTGTAGAATCTCCCTCCAACTCTTGTGGAAGACGAAAGCAAAAACGGCTCCACAAAGAAAGTTAAAAAGAATCCTCTTTTGGCTCTGCCTTTTATTCTCCAAGTCTCGTTGTAGTGTTGCTATCGCTAGAGCTGTTGAAGCTTGAAGCTTAAAAATCGTTTGAATCTAGACCCATTTATCTTGTCTCTTTTTTTTTTTTTTTCTCAGTCAGTTCAATTCATGTTAAATTAAATGTGAATAAACTTTTGGTTCTTTTTAATGCTCATTAAAATTTAAATATTGCGTAGTTTGATTTTAAAACTTTCAGTGCACCTATTTATTAAAACTTATTACTAATATTATGTAGTACGATTTTTAAAATTTTTTGGTGCACCCACTCACATAAAAAAATTACTTCTCCAAAATTTAAACACCCTTCGTGAAATTTCTGGCTCCGCCACTGACTCAAGGCAAACTTGAATTAGTTTCCTTATGAAACTTTCGCAGACACAAGGGATCACATTTTCGGATTCGAGTCTTGAGGATGAAAAAAAAAAAAAACTGGTAAAAAAAACGTATTCCCTTTGAATGATCCTTAACATATGATTTTGCACTTCTTGATAAATATTAGTATCTGTTTTATTATTCTAACTTGAATTTAACGAGAAATATGAAAATATGAGTTTCTGTTCGTAAAATTTAGATAAAAGGGTCGGCTAATTTGTACTCGTTGACAAATTATATTTGTAATTTGTTCCAACAAGAGCCATAAACAACAGCAGAGATAATCAGACATGACGCGAAAACGAATTAATTGAGGCCTCGAAGTGGGTATCAGACACTTCATGAAAAAAATAAAAATAAAAATTGTATACTAAATTTTTTTCCACAATATTATATTTAGTTTAATCTGTAATAGGTAATTTACCATATTAGCCATGTTATTAATTGATCTTTATCATAAAGATTTATTCATAATTATATTAAATAAGATCTGATTTTATAAATTTCTTTACATGAATAAAACTTGAACCCATGAGATAAACATGTCAGAATTAACATTGAATACTCTTTTTTTTTCTTTTTCTTTTTGGAGCGATCACTTACACGGAGAATCTTACTACTTTCCTTTTTCTTATAGAACGTGTTTTTGACAAATCCTTTTCCAAATTGAAATAGGAAAATTGCCTTAGTTCTCAATTACTGTTATATATACTCATAATCTGTCCTATATTTCTTCTCATTATACTCTGTTCTTACTAAAACAACCTTCTTCTTTTTTTGCAATCTTTCATCATGAAATCACAAAAAAGAACACTAAAGAACTCTTCTGTCAGATTGTTTCCTGGTGTTCGTAAGAGAAAAAGTGGGAAATTTTGTGCTGAAATCAAACACCCAGTTAACAAGAAAAGAATTTGGTTGGGTACTTTCATTACTGCTGAAGCAGCTTATGAAATTTACAAGTGTAAGAAGCTTGAATTTGAAGAACTAGTGAAGGCCAAAAGTGCAAAAAAGGGCCAGAAAATTCAAGAATCATCTTCTAGTAATGATTCATTAATGGATGTTGTTGGAAATAAAGATTCATTAAATGGGGTTGAAGAAAAGAACAATCTTTTTGCAAAGGAAAAACAAGAATCTTGTTCTACAAATTCATCAAATAAGGATGAAGAAAAAATCAATCTTTTTGATGAAGAGTTGTTGGTGGGGCAGTGGGTACAAATTGGAGAGGATAAAGAAGTTAAAATTTCATTGAAATTTGGGGTTCCAATTGTTGATAATTATGGGTTTTTGTTGGGTGAATTTAGTGCACTGGATGACCTTAGTATATGCATGTGATAACTGTAAAAAACAATTGTTTACTAGTAGAAAATTTTGTAACTATTGGGGGTACAAGCATTGTTTTTAGAAACTTGCAGGGACTTTAGGTCTTTATGTAGTTATTAGGATATGTATTGATATAGAAATTGTCAAATCAATGATTTACTTTTTCTCAGTGAATAATTTATGATTGTGAGGAAATTGATATCTACTTTTTGAAGATTAGTGTGGTGCTTAATGAAATTGCACTTTTCTTCTCCGATGTTAATTATGTATTTAGAATTAAAGAGATTAATGAAATAGATACTGATGATTGTGTTACTATTGTTGTCTGTTTTGATGAAATTTGCGTGGCGCTTAAGAGAGTTGTTAGTATAAAGGTCATACAAGAATCCCTTTGATCTTTAGGTTTTGAGAGCGAAAACATTCATAATCGACTTTATTCATAACTTTATTAATTTATTTATTTTTAAAAAAATTGAATGTAATATTAGTCGACTTTGTATTAGAAAACAGTAGCTTTCTTTTTATAAAAATATAGTTAACGAAAAATGGTCAAGCATAATGAATCCTCTATGAAACCAGTTCACTAATCATGTTAGAGAGTCCATGGATCAAGGAAATAGATATCAATAGTAAACACAATAAAGTGAATGGTTCAAGACACAAAAGACAACTTCAAGAACTACTAGGTATCTTGACTAGGGGTGGCAAACGGTGGGTCGAGTTTTGGATATGGGCGATTTTTTATATAATAAGTGTTAAAATCATTGTTGACAAAAACGGATCGATTCTGCAAACACACCCGCCCATATTTAACACTGCTAAAAATGGTTACTGATCCGTCGGATAATATGGATATCCATATTATCCATATTATCCAAAGCTACTTCAAAGATGTTGGGCTTCATGTAGCCATATGGAGAAGATTAATTTACCATTTTGTCCACAAATCCAATCTCTAGTACATAGTTGCACCTCAACATTTGTGGGAAGAATAGAACTTCGAACCTTTTCAATGACACGACCTCAAAGAAAATCTTTTTTGGAAAATATCCACCCAACCCCACCCCCGCACCACCCACTCCCCAACCAAATCCCAGCCCCACCCAACGATCACCCTCGAACGCACTTCATCTTCACCTACCCACCCCAACTCCATCCTATCCCACCCAACCCTCACCCAACCCCCTCCCAAAGCGTCTATTTCATATATGACTACTTTGTACTTTGAAGACAACCCCAAAAAGTTGAAAAAATATGTTTGTAAACTAGCCATTTTTAAAAGTGACAAAAAATGGCTATTTTTGTAAATTGACCATTTTTATAAAGTGACATAAAAATGGTTATTTTTGCAAAAATTTATTTCTTGAAAACGACATTCTTCTTCTAGCTTTATCTAATAAAATGCAAATTTGCAAAAATAAGCAACTTTTTTGTCATTTTTCAAAAAATGGCCACTTTACAAAAAAGTAGCCATTTTTGTGTCACTTTAAAAAAATGGCTACTTTACAAAATTGACCACTATCTTGGAAATGGCACATTTCAAAAATGGTTATTTTAATACTTTCACAAAGAAGCTATTTTAAAAAATGGCTACTTTTGCAAAGCATTATGTTTAGTTTTTAAAGTAACTACTTTCACAAAATGACTATTCATGAAAATTGACTACTTTCAAAAAGCGACTATTTAAAAAGTATCTACTTTCACAAAGTGGCTATTTTCTAAAAGTGACTACTTTTACAAAGTGACTATTTTCTTAAGTGAATACTTTTGCAAAACGACTATTTTTGAAAAGTAGCTACTTTTGTAAGTAATATTTTGAAAAAGCGCTACTTTTGTAATGTGATTACTTTTGCAAAGTTGCTATTTTTTTGAAAGTTACTACTTTCACAAAATGTCTAGTTTTGCAAAGTCGAGAGATAAGGGGTGCGTGTAGGGAGAAATAAAGGTACCCAATCTACTTGCAATATTACCAAGTGGGGGTAGAAGTGTTCGAGGATATTCTTCATGTACAGTCCAAAATTGCAATACAAGAGGTATACTATTCATTGTGACAAACATAAGCTCATCTCGGCTTTGTGGTTATAGGGGGGGGAGGTATTCCAATTACGAGTTACTCATATAAGTCGGTGTGTCACCCATTGTAGACTACTAAAGTATTCATGGGGGTCCACACATAAACCACGGGGTCGACAACGATTGGGGCTAGGAGTGAGAGAACAAATTAGTCCCACGGCGTTTGGCTTGAACTGAGGCTGTTTGGAGTTGCTTGTTGGATAAAATATTTTTCAAAACATTTTGACCAACCAAACATCTCTGTCTTCGGATTCATACCAAACACACTCTATATGTTGTGGGTTTTATCCATTTTACCCATTAATTTACCCATATTTTAAGTGGATAATATGGGTTGACTCATTTCATAATCGACTTTATTCCATATTAAATGAATGATAGGGTATCCAACCCATTTAAAATGGGCATAATGGAAACTAGTTCACTAATCATGATAACCATATTTTTAACACCATTTTGCCACCTCTAATCTTGACGTTTAAGGAAGCTTTGCAAGACGAACATCCCCATAAAACAGACTCGTTAATTGACAATTTCCCATTTGGCTTTGGTTTTTTCTAACAAATGGTCATAAAAAGTACAGCCCTTTACAACATTCACTGGCCAACAAATCTTCCAAGTAGTAACTCATTTTCCTCTGACATTTGAAGCATTCTAAAGAAAGTATTGTTTGTTTTCTGAGGCCATGCATATGCAGTTATAGGATGTGGTCTCCCAAAAAACTACAATTGCCTTCATCTTTGTCCTCCTTTTGTTCTACTTTGGCTCTCTTGATTTTCATCCCTTTGGTTCTGTTTTCAGTCCTTGCTTGTACATTAGCCCTCAGAGTTCTTATGTACTTCCATTTTCTTCTTGCACATGGAAATCTGTTGAATTAGACAGATTTTATTCATGAAGGTCTTGAGAAGTTATGAAGAGAAAGATCAGCATTTGCAAGTAGTTGGCCTAGTTGAGGCTTCATCTTTCTCTAGTTCTCCTTTCAACAACTCATTTCATCAGAAAATTAGTAGTTAAAGACTCATTTTCTAATCAACATCCCCGAGTAAGTTTCACTAATTACGTACCATGTTTTTGTTTTGTTTCTCTTTCATAATGCTTTTGTTGACTTGTTCTGTGTTTTGCTACCTTATCAGGGAGGTGTTGAAAATATTTGGAAGGATGAAATAAATGAAGGAGAAGAGCATAGCGATGAAACGACTAAAATACTTAAAAGACATAGCAGGTTGGAAAGGCTTGAGGCCATTTTAGCTAAAGCAAGGTCTTCAATAAGAGAAGCTGCTAGAAATGGAAGCATGATATCAAACCATCAAGATCCTGATTATGTTCCTTAAGGTCCTGTCTATCATAACGCAAATGCCCTCCATAGGTAATCTTAAATAGCATTTATACTGTTATGCTAAGTTGTCAATAGCCATCAGACATTTATAACATGGTTCACTTGACGGATAGTACAGGTTGGGTGTCAGTCACGTCCCGCCCGCCCTAGTATGGGGGTATGACAGAGTATTTCCTATTATTACTTGAATTTTGTACTAGGAGCTATCTTGAAATGGAGAACTTCAAAATATGTGTACGAGGAAGGTGAACCTCCAATATTCCATAATGGTCCGTGTAGGATTATATATTCAACAGAGGGAAGGTTTATTTATGAAATGGAAAAGGGAAATATGTACAGAACAAAAGATCCAGAGGAAGCCTTCGTGCATTTCCTCCCATTTAGTGTAGTTGTAATGGTTAGATACCTATATCTATATGTCTCTGGTGTCCATGACAGACATGTAGAACAGTGGCTGACTCTATTCATGTCATTCCTTCTGGAATACAAGTGTTGGTGCTGATAATTTCTTGCTCTCCTGCCATGATTGGATAAGCAAAAAGTTCTTTGAAGTTGTCAAATATCCTTCCCAATAGAGTTGATAGTATAAGAGAAATTTCAAACTATTAAGTCACCTAAAAGAAAACTACATTAATACGATGAGACTAATAACCTAGAAATAAGGCAAGGTAAGTCACAACAGGTTAAAATGTACCGCTACTGTAAGAACTTAACGTTGTTAGTATGTATAAGTTAAAGGTTCTTTTTCATTTTTGGCTCGTCAGCCGAAAGTAATTACGGACGCTAGCCAAAATATACAAAACACATACACTAGTTATGTATATAATATGTAGATTACATGTATATTTATGTATACATTTTGTATATTTGTACTTAAAATACAACACACATACATGTCATGTCTTGCTATTATTTTTATGGCGGCCCAAAAAGGTAAACATCTCTAAGTTAAATTGAATCGTATCTTCTATGAGAGTTTTTATATCTACCATTGAGATCAAAATGTCATTTTTTATGAGAAGTACAATTGATTTTCAGGGGCCGCACATGACTTCATATGTACCACATCTATTCAACAATTCGATAAGAGTTATATGCAATGCTAATACCTCTGAAGGGTTTAATCCTCAGAAAGATGTATCATTACCCGAAATTAATCTCAGGACTGGTGATATAATAGGACTCATTGGAGGTCTATCGCCATCAAGACGATCAATTCTTGCTTTCTTTGCTGGTGGTTTACATGGTGCCATAAGGCACAAGCTGATGCAGCAATGGACAGGAAAAGACCAGGATGTTTTGGTTTACGAAAAACTTCCACCGGGAAAATCTTATAAATCCATGTTGAAGAACAGCAAGTTTTGCCTGTGCCCAAGTGGCTATGAGGTTGCAAGCCCGAGAGTTGTTGAAGCAATTTATGCAGAGTGCGTTCCCCTGTTGATTTCAGATGGTTATGTGCCACCATTTAGTGATGTCTTGAATTGGAATTCTTTTTCTGTGAAGGTGGCTGTGAAAGGCATACCAAATATCAAGAAGATATTGATGAGCATTTCTCAGACTCTGTACTTGAGAATTCAAAGGAGAGTGAAACAAGTACAGAGGCATTTTGTGATCAATGGACCTCCAAAAAGTTTTGATCTTTTTCACATGATTGTTCACTCCATTTGGCTAAGAAGATTGAATATAAGATTACAGGATTAAGCACTTCAATGTAGGTGATAGGGCTGGAAATCCTGTACAAGTGATCAATCTTACTGCTGTCTAAAAGGTGCTCAATCAAGACAAAGCACAATTTCCTATTCTCCGTCGACTTAACTAGAGGCATTCACAGGTTTCTTTCTGTAATATATGTAGCATGTCTCAGGTGAACACTTAGTAGATATTCTGGTGTATGCAATAAAAATCCTGGTTTTCATTTCAGATAGACTTGAAGAAAAGAAAAGGTCATTCTGGCCAATTGAGTTTCACCCTCTCCACCCAACCACCCCTCCACTTAGCTGGCCCATCTGGGGCAAGAAAAATGCATCATCATTAATGAAACATCAAATAGCTTTCACTAAATATGGACTATAGTACCCATAGGCATCAATAAGCACTTCAAACAACTATATTCGAAGCATGAATTGAACTTCAAAAGCAAGGATTCAGACTTTCATAATGTGAGAAAAGCTCTCATAAGAGTTTTGTTACACAGTTGCCTGCTTGTGTCAAGCAACATAAAATCATCTACAGTAAATAAAAAAATTAAGGGAAAAAATATAGTATAACCTACAATTTATGTGAACTATTTTAAAATTCAGGAAAGAATGAACACAATTTTTTTCCATCCCGCTAATGTGTACAAATTTTCCCACCTTCCACCCCAATAATACTAGAGAAAAGGTCAAGCATCAGCACATCTTGTTGGTGCATATCCCAATCTGGACCTCTTGGTGTCATATAAGACATGAAAATTCTGCTGTTGATAGTTTCCAATTATTGACATAGCAGATCGAGGAGTCCCTAAAATTGCCAAACAAACGATATCCTCTGGTTCGAGTTTGATGAAGTAGTTCTCTACAGGGAAATTCCATACAGCTCCATCATCAAACACAATTCCAAACGAAGGCAATTCCACGTTCTTCACTCCGGACACATTGTAACAAGGATTCAAAATAGGAAAATCTTGTACAACAGTATATCCCTTGACTTTATTGACAAATGCCTCCTTTATAATCTCATACGCCGGTTCTGCGAAGTAACTCAACGTGGTTCCTGAATCGATGATCGTACCACCAACACCTTCCGGAGACAAATCCCATGTCTCTTTTGGTATATTCAGTACCTCTCCTCCAACTATAACAGATTTTATCTGTACATAGTAGAAAGTTTCCACAGGATTTTCTTTGCTACCACCAACCAATGAAGTAAAATTCAACTCTGGGTGTTTCAAAAGATCCTTATCTTCGCCAAAAATCAACTTACTACTTACACTAGAATTGCTATTCCTATCCACAAGGCAATATGAAAAAGAATGACCATATAAAGATTGAAGTTGAGAAGCAAATGAAAGTGGCCCTCTTCCAAGACCTAACAAACCAGCAGCACCATGAAACAACCCTCTATTCCAATGACCACAACCAAACATCACATTTTCCACCTTCCTAAATTCACTCCCACTCGGGGTCGTTAGGTTAACAGTAAACGTTTCTAACGCGAAATCACCGGTCGTGTTAGAGCTATCACCATACCAATAGTAATAAGGGCATGTTTGGTTTTCATTCTTACAAGGTTGTGGAGGATTAGGAGATGTAACAAGTTGACACTTTGGATCATGACAACCTATATTCTTAAAAGAACTAGAGTCTTTAGGATCATAATGGGGTCCATTTTGTTCAAAACAATCATAACAAGGAACACATTGAATCCAATTAAGATCACTACCAGTATCAAGAATCAAAGAGAAATGCTTAGGAGGTGTACCAATAAATACATCCATGAAATACTCTCCTGAACCAAGACTTACACCTGATTCCAATGTTGCCATTAACTTGCCTGAAAGTTCATACGATGATGAACTTGGAGCCTGAGCAGGAGCTGGAGCAACATGTTTTTCAGTACTTTTTGCAAGTCTTGAAATGGTGTTTTGGTTTTTCTTCTCTATAATCCTTGTATGCAATGTTTGAATCCTACTCAAATCTCCAAAAACTGAGTCTTTAGCCTCAATTTTTTTACCAGCTGATCTGTGCCTTAACTGAAACTTAACAGCTTCCCTTTCTTGATTTCCAACTATGGAAACATCTTCATCTTTTTCTCCATCAATCCCATCTAGTTCTTGAGCTATTGAATGTGTTTTTGAGTTTTCAGAAATACCATAGTTGCAATCTGAGTTTGAAGAAGAAGAAACACCATTGAAACTTGGATGTTCAGGGAATTCAATGCCAGAAGCACTAGAATTCACATTTCTTAAACTATAAAATCCTTCAGAAGCCACACAATTAGAGAAAAACAAGAATACAAACAATAAAATGAAAAAAATGAACTTTGTCACCATCACTAATACTCCCAAAATCCTCTCTTTTTTTTACTCTCTTTTTCTCACTTCAAGAACCAAGAAAAATGAGTTGTATTAGAACTCAAGAAGATGTATGAAAATACTAGGAGATTTGAGGAACAATTTGTAATTGGGGGAATGGAGAAAAAGAAAAGGAAAGAGAGACTAAAAAGTTGAGGAAAAAATAAGGAAATTTGTGTTGTTGGGTCTTGGCTTATGAGCTTTGTGGTAGAAAGGATTAAAAAATGGAGAGGAGTTGAAGTTTGAATAACGACTTTGAATGTCGTCTGTTGTTCATCTACCAATGTCCACTTACGCGCTTTCACCAAGCATCAGGTATTTTTTAATGTAAGACTTACATTTAATAAAGGGAAAAATAATACTAGTATACCTTTTAAGTTTTTTTTCTTTAAAAAAAGAGTGAATATCTAAAAATCCCCTAGATTATCCCATGCTAGTTTAATCTCCGAAGATAATTTTTTTGGGATGGAGGGAGTATTTCTTATCGAAATACCCTGCAGTGCCAAGTAGCATGAAATTCGGTTTCACTCTTTTTGTAGAGTAAGAGAGTTAGAAAATAGGTGAAAAAAGCATTTATGTGGTACTTTACATTTTACATTCAATCTTTATAGAAAAAAACTAAATAAGAAAGTTTGACACCTTTTTAACTAGTTATAGTTAGTAATTTGAAAATTATAATATAAGAATTATTTCTTATTGACTCAATATTTAACTTCACATATTATAAGTTAGCACATAATGTATAATGTAAAATTTGTCCATCTATTATTAATACTTGCATTTTTATTATATATTATCTTATGGGAATAAATAATAATAGGGAAAATTACTTTCTGCACAACTTTTGCATATATTAAAAATAGCACCAACCATTGTATAAAGTAATGTTGGATTTTATATGCAGATTAAATCTAGCAAACCTTATCCAAACGATCCCTCAATGCACTAACTACGTAAGCTTATGTAAAATGACATCAACTTCTTTTCCCATTTATAAGGGGAAAATGGTGTCATACCTGATGTCTAAAACTCTTTTCAACAGTCGGAGTAACTAGTATACAAACTATAAAGGAGTATTTAATTTCATCAAAGGCTATTCATAGTAGTTCTGTTTCCATTTATTGTTTGGTGTGTTTCGGATATCACACTATTTCATCGTTGTTGTTGTTATCTTTCTAAATGCTCTGCACGGCATTCCTCATTAGTTGCCATGTTTTTTTCACTGCCGTATTTTCTTTTAATAACTACTTGAGCCAGGGGTCTTTCAGAAACAGTCTCTCTACCTCCACGAGATAGTAGTAAGGTGTTCATATACTCTATCCTCTTCAGACCCTTCTTGTGGGACTAGAATGGTTATGTTGTTGTTGTTATTGTTCATAGTAGTGACTTCATAATGATGCTATATAATAGGAGTATAGAGTATAATATTTAGATGAAAGTTATTCCACTCATCATCTTCAATTATACACATAGCTATGCCCCTGGCTATTCATAGAGTTTCTTTTTACCGGGTTTTATTTTTTATTTTGGAACCATAGAAAAACCCGCAGCCGCTACACCCTTCGGGTGGGCGCACTGGGTAAACCCCCTATTATGTAATAGCCTGCAAACCACACAGAGAATGTAAACTAGGGCTGGGCATAAATACCGAAAACCGAAAAACCGGACCGAACCGAATTAATTCGATTTTTCGGTGTTCGGTTTTTCGGTTTTTCGGGTTTTCGGTTCGGGTTCGGTTTCGATTTTCAGAAATTTCGGTGTTTGGTTTGGGGTTTATTGTTCGGTTTTTCGGTTTAAACCGAAATTTTATAAATTAGCCAAAAAAAATTAAATAGTCCGGCCGGTTTTATGTTGTTGGTGCTACTGCTAGTTTTGGCTCGGTTTGGTGCTACCAAACATAAAAATGGCTACTGGTTTATGTAATTTTGAGCATGCTCGAGCCCAATTTCCTAGTTGGATTATTGCTTCTAATATTATCATTAGTGCTAAAGAATATTACATGTGGTACGACAACAGAACAGCTTTCATTTACATAGCTCTGAGCATCATGTCATATATTATTTTATGCACCTATGCAATTTCGAGGCAAAGGATTTACAAAAATGCATACAATGAATGTAGCTTTGCCAGTGAAAGTAGCACCAGAAATTTGACAATGAATGATTAGCCTCCAGAGGGTCAATAACACCAAAGACACATTGTTTCTACAACTTCCTGATTTTCAGAGTCGTTTTTATTTTTGGTGCAAGGAGAAAGTACGATGTTATACTGATAGTTGGTCTACCTTGGTGGAAGATAATGCGTGACTCAAGTAGAGTCATGTGCATATAAAAAAAACCGAATTGAAAAAACCGAAACCGAACCGAACCGAACTTCAAAAAACCGAAACCGAAAGAACCGAACCGAACTAGTTTGGTTCGGTGTTCGGTGTCCACCTTCAAAACACTGAAACCGAAATAGCCGAACCGAAGTTCGAAAAAACCGAACCGAAAAACCGAACGCCCACCCCTAATGTAAATAGCACTAGGCAAGCCCTATGCGACAGGCTCGACTCAGAAGGCATTGAGGGGGGATCGATCCCGGATCATCCGTGTGGATAGCCACCCTCCAAACCAACTGAGCCATCCCGAAGGACTTCTTTTTACCGGGTTGTGATAGATGCCAGACTTATTTTGTGAAGAAATGCCCTTCGGTGACGTTTGGTTTATTTTTGGTTGTTTGAAGTACAAATGTATCAGATATGATTTTTGGAAGAATTTGTTTTGTTTGTGTTAGGAGAATTCGATTCTAAACGTTACGGAGTATATTTTATTTGTTTTTATAAAAGAAAAATAATAATGTTTTTCCAAAACATGTTTATAAATTATAATTCTACAAACAGTCAACTTGAAAGAAAGTCCTTACGCGTAGCTGTCTTTGACGATGTCAGTCCCTTCTTGTGATGCCATGTAATGAAAGGATGGTACTTTCCCTGTCTACTTCTATTTTCTATTTCTTTTCCTTTCTGGTTGGGGTTGTTGGTTTTGGGGGTGTGGGGAGCCGGGGGTGGGGGTGGCAAATAAGATGAGGAAAATGACTTGTTAAACAATTCTGTCGGGTAAATGTTTTATTGTACCCTCTATTTTGATTTACTACTCTTTATAAATATGCAGTTAAATGTTATTTTAGTTAATCTCAATCATAATAAAAAAAATATTAGATAATACTATTTGTAATTATATACATTTATTGTATGAACTATAAAAATATTACTATAGTATAGAATTATATCTACTTAATACTTATTTGAAACTAAATTGATCTTTTCAGTATTTATTTTTCTTCTTTTTCCGATATAAAAAATATGTTACGAATCAGACAATTCAATTAGTGGTCGTTTGGTTCTTCGAAATAGTATTATAATCCGGGACTAATTTTTCGGTGGGATTATTTTATTCTTGGTATTTAAGAAGGTATATATAAAAAATATGTATAAATTTACGATTATTTTATAATCAAAACGTGGTATAAATGGCAGAGATGCTTCTCTTATACCATTCACCACTTAGAGATTAAGTAATCATATTTTTATTTATTGACATAATAATCATATCCACATAGACTCTCTAGTCTAGCAAAATAAGGCATTTGTTCGAATGAAACTCATAGCCCCAACCCGCTTAGAGCTGGGTTGCGCTGAAATTTTTAAGGCTTTTCTTTTTTCAAAAAACTTTTGAAATGATTATTGAAAGTGAATGTCATTTCCAATCAATTTTTGAAATAATTTATATTTATTTGTTTGGGTGTTCGTTCCAAGTGTTTTTGGATTTTCTATCATTCATTTTACTTTTTATTGTCTGGAAGCAAAAACACGTGTTGAGGTTTGTTTTGCAAATTAGTTGGTTATAGTTCAGGTAGGAAAAGCGAATAACTGATAGTTGAGGTGTGTTTTGCAAACTAATTGGTGATAGTTTAGGTAGAAAACTTTGGTAATAGTTTAGGTAGAAAACTTTCACACCTGATAGTTTAGATAGAAAACTAAAAAAAAAAGATATACTTGAGGTATGTTTTTGACCTTGAATCCCTTTTTTTCTCTTAGTATGGAACAAAAACTCCCTGGAAGTAGCAAAAAATCACTCAGGACGTTAAATGAGCAAACAAAAATATAATTCTTATATTAATGAGCAAAACACTTTAACCAGATAATATTCTTTTTTCTGGCTTGGTCCAAAATTCCATTGAATTAGAGTTAGCTTTCTATGTTGTGCAATAAGTTTCTTGTTGATTTCGTTAAGTTGGATTATTATCATGAAAATCTAATTAATAATGTAAATTCAAATTTGTTTCCTCTAATAATTACAATAGGAGTATAATTAAGATATCAAAACACCAAAGAATTTTACTCTGCTTTGGACTCTGAACAAATGCATTCATATAGCACCAAACTATGTTAATCTGATTTAGACTCGAATTAACGAAATATGCCTTTTACGTTTTTGTATATTAAGTATTATAAGATATTTCAAATGATTAGGCATATTTTCGTCTACCAAAATCATTATTCGTGCTTTTCTAATAATGTAGATATAAAACCATGACGTTTAAATAATGAGAACTTTAAGGATAAAGTATTTCTAAGTATTGGTTTAACGAACTAATAGAAAAATTTGTGTCGCGTAAAATGTCACAAAGCGAGTAGTATACATAATTATATATACATTCTACCAACCGAACCTATTACAAGCTAATGACCATTGTAATCAGGGATGGAATTACAGTTCTACTTATGGGTTCGGCAGAATAGAGTAGTTTTGACTCAAATCGTATGTTTGTGTTAAAAAATCTATTTCATATGTATAAATTTCTGTATAAATAATTTATTTAGACTTCAGTAATATCTTTTTAAGAAATAAAAATTCATAATTGAAAATCCTAGTTCTACCTCTGTTTGCAACCCTACATTTTATGTCCTTAAGCTTGTGTTAGCCAGCTAAATTACCTGGTAATAAACCTATTTAACTCTGTCATTGCCTAAAAAATAGACAAAGAAAGAAACATAAGACCATGTGCGTTGGGCGGGGGGGTTGGGGTAGGGGAGTGGGGTGGGGGGAGGATGAGACTGATTAACGACCACTCAATTTAATAAAATGAGTTGATCATTCAAAGTATAAAAGCAAGTTAGATGCTAGAACAGATTAAACAAATATTGTACAGTAAAAGTATACTTTATTCTGTTTTGGTCTTGAAGAATAAGAAATGAATTTTATTTTCAAAAAAGAAAATTAAAGTATATATTTAAGTACTGCTTGTTCACTCTAGGATTGACTATTGAGTATTGAGGAATAGAATAGGGACTATTATTTACTATATACGGAGTAGTAAATTAATATGGGGTTTGTTAGAAAATACAGAAATACTACAATTTTAATGCAGAGCTATTGCAAGCAATATCTTTTGGGCACTTGGTCAAATGAGACGCCACCAGGTGTTGTTCTCTTTTTGGGAACAACTGTTTTTTCTGTTTTTTTTTTTCCTTTTTGGGTCAAAGGTCATCGTGAGAAACATAAATCGAGTTTTCCTTTATACTTGCTGCATCCAAAATGAAATAATTATTAGGGAAAAATGCAATTCTGATCCTTTAGTTAGTATTATAAATTTTAATTTTGGTCCCTCTAATAGTTCACTCAGCAAGTTAACTAACTTTGAATCTAGGAAATGCATATTTTTTATCACTTAATTTGCAATTTACATAGGAAATGTATTAATTTATGTTTAATATTACCTTATCCTCAAATAAGAAGTAATACTACAAATTAAATATAATACATAGGTAGTTAAATGAATTAATAGTTAATATTCGTAATATTTATAAGGATTCACAAGCAAAAAGTATTTAAATAGATATCACAAGGATTAAATTATAATTTCTCATTATTTGAAGGACTTAAAGCACATATTTTACGGCAAAGGTAGATTTAAGAAAAATGAAATGCTGGTTTGGCTTGTAACAAATTATTTTAATGTAAATGCTAGCTCCAAAACTAACAAGGAAGAAGAGTTCAAATGTGAATTTCTTTACTATGTATTACGTACTTTTTACCATGATAAAATTCAAATTCTAATATAAATTCCAAGACTAACATTAGCCGGTGTGAACCAAAGAAAACGCAAACAAGATGTTGGTGGAAATAAAATTTATAATGGCATTTCAACCTAGCAATTTCAGCTTAGGCGTCATAGGTAAAACCGTCTACAAAGTAGTATTAACAAACAGAACGCTAAAAATGCCAAGTACTATGATCCATATATCTTCCTTTGAAAATTCTGCACACCAATTGAGAACATTTAATTTAATAATCTTAATTTAGCTAAACGACGTTTTTTTCAACTTTATATTAATTGGAACGATAAGGATAGATATGAAAAAGAAGTAATAAATGATTTTTTTTTTAATCTAAGACGTCCAAAATTTTGAAACACAAAGTATTTGGAACCAAAATGAGTAGTCTTTGAAATTCCGTTTGATAATCCTATTGCACTCCTACACATTAAAAGCTGCTCAACGAAATTCGTAATTAGGGAATTCAAAACAAAAAGAAAAAGACAAGGTTCTAATATTGGTGTAATGCAAACCAAGAGTAGTATGAATGTTTGTCTGCCATTAACATATAATATGTCTAGAAATATTCAAAATTCAGAAATTCAAAGTCCTATCAAACAAAGATAAAGAGAAGAATAGGACCAATCGAGGACTATGTGTACGGAGATGAGATAGTCGTAGGGTTGAGGGCAAACAATTGCTTTCTATTTTAATTCTCCTCTTGCAATTATTTTCCATACTCTAGAGATTTACTAAAAGCATATATAGTTTTTTTATAACTGTGATATTCGGGTCAATTTGTGCGCACCTCGACTAATTTCACGGAGGGTCTGCCACCTGCCACTAGCAACAATTACTAAAAGAATAGTTGTTCGAGGACTTGTGGAAAAAGTTGTTTGAACCCACCCACCTCTTCTTTCATCTGGTAAGTATTTACCCGCACTTAATATGCACCAAATTAAGTAATTTAACTTTAATAGTTAAATATTAAAATGAAAACATGTGTTTAAGAAAGGTATATTTTTTTATTCATTGATTTGGTACGAACACCAGGTAAATGCGAAGTCTGACCCTCCTTTTCCAGTCGTGAAAATATGTGATTATCAAAATATATTTTTACATTCATTGATTTAGTACGAACATAGTATGCTTATAAGTGTTGAAGCTAGCTAATGAATGAAGCTTGCTAAGTGGGTGTGAATGGGAAATGGAGGGAAAAAGAAAATGGAGGGAAAATGAGATTTAAAGCGAAGTCCATTTTGAAAAGGAGCTTTGTCCCACATAGGTGGTGGAAAGAAAAGTAAGTGTGCTTAAATATAAAGCACTTCTTCTAGCTCTTAAAGAGTTGAGAAGAGAGACTTCCCTAGCGCCGTTATCGTTGCTCGGCTTCGGATTCGAACAAATGATTTGATTGATAATCTTTTTAGACCAAATTTAATTTATTCATTTTTCCATTTTTGAATTTTTTTTCGCGCTAAAATTAGTTTAGAAATTCACGGAATAATTTTCAACAGACATTTTTATTTTCAGAAAAGGCATGGCCTTACCGAACAGACACCATGCCTTTCCGAACAAACACCACACCTGTTTTGAACAGGTATTTCGTGGCTATAAATACAGAGGCAATGCCTCATTTTCCTGCATTATGAAATTCTGAAAATACTGTCTACATACTTTCTGCATTTTGCATATTTTTACAAAACAAAACTGAGTCAGTGTCGTGTATGATTTGTTGCCATCTTTGAGTTCGCGTGAAGTCAAAGGCGTTTGAGCTACCGCTACTCTTTTGATGGGTTTATCCCTTTTATCCTAGGAGGAAGTAATCCTTAATCTCGAGTAGGGGATCAAATTCCTTAAGGACACACCGTGAATTTTGTGGACTTGGATATTTACTTTCTGAATTTTTTTATCGTTTTCAGTTTCTGGTTTACTCTGATTTTTCATTTCCAATTTCTAGTTTTTGGTTTCTGATTTTGAACACAGGTTTGGATAACAATCTTAAGGAATTTAATTTATATATTTTCTGTGTTCATTTCTACTCCTAAGTTACTGCTCGATTTAAAGAATATAAAAACTTTATCGAGTTAGTAATTTCGGTTTAAAGAATATCAAAACTTTGCTGAAATTAGGAAATTGTTTTGGTTGAACAAATAAATCTTCACTGATTCTCATCGTCTGTAAGATAGAAAAGTATTTTCTTTTCAGAAATAAAAGTACTCTTTTCTGAAAGGAAGAAAAAAAACCTACTTTTTTTTAGAAATAGGAGTACTATTTTTTGAGGGGAAAGGAAGAAAAAATCTACTTTTTCAGGAATAAAAAGTTACTCTTTTGGAGACTAAAATCTTCAGATTTTCTACTCCAGTTTTGAGATTAGAGTTTTCGTAACTATCTACTCATTCGCACACTAAAATCTTTGAATTTTCTACTCCCATATCGAGATTAAAGTTTTCGTAACTTTCTACTCAATTGTTTACTCTATTTGAAGATATAAAAACTTTATCGAGTATATATATAAGTTTGTGCATTTGGTTTGAAGATATAAAAACTTCACCGATTTTTTAATCCTATTTATGTTTTTTCAAACAGATACGGGAGACCAAACTTCAAATGTTACTGCTACTGGTACTGGCAGAACAACCCCTGTCATTGGCTCTTCGAGCGGTGTTGCTAGTTCTAGCCGTTCTGCTCCGGCACCGCAACCAGCGAAGAAATCCAAAAAATTCTTGAGATTAATTTTAAAGGATGGCAATAGAGAATATTTTTCTATTTGACCACCCTGAGTTTGCAAAGGTTCATAAGGAAAGATGCTCCAGTTCCTGAAGAAGAAGTACCGGACAACGAGCGCTTCATGGTTATCGGGGCTTGGAAGCATTCAGACTTTTTGTGCAAGAACTACATCCTTAGTGATTTAGAGGATGATTTGTAAAATGTCTACAATACTGCAAATACTTCAAAAGAGTTATGGGATGCTCTTGAGAAGAAGTATAAAACTGAAGACGCGTGGTTGAAGAAATTTGTAGTTGCAAAATTCTGGACTATAAAATGACGGACAATAAATCTGTCAGAACCCAAGTCCAAGAGCTTCAAATCCTTATCCATGATCTCCTTGCTTAAGATATAATTAATGATGAGGTGTTTCAAGTAGTTGCTATGATTAAAAAATTGCCTCCTTCGTGGAGGTATTTTAAAAACTACCTGAAATATAAATGCAAGGAAATGACGCTAGAAGATCTCGTGATTAGTCTACAGATAGAGGAATATAACAAATCTGTAGAGAGGAAGGTTAGTAGTAATTCAACAATATCAGGTGCAAATATTGTTGAGACTGCTCAACCGAAGTCCAGCAAGAGGAAGAAATCATCTGAGCTGGCGAACAATTCTAAAAAGAAAAAGTTCAAAGGAGACTGCTATAATTGTGGCAAGACTGGACATAAATCTATAGATTGCCATGCCCCTAAGAACTAGAAGAAGAAAAATCAAGCAAACATAATTGAAAAGAATGAAGAAGAGGAGGAATCGTGTGCAATGTTCTCTGAATGCAGTTTGGTTGGAAATCCAACAGATTAGTGGATTAATTCTGGCGCCACACGCCATGTCTATTCCAACAAAGAGATGTTTATTTCATATGCTCCAACGGGGCTCGAGGAGACGATCTTTATAGGAAATTTCGCAACAGCTAAGGTTGAAGGCATTGGGAATATTACTCTCAAAATGACCTCGGGCAAGACATTGACTTTGAAGAATGTTCTTCATGTTCCAGAAATAAGCAAAAACTTAGTTTCTACCGGAATTCTAGCGAAGAACGGTTTTAAGTGTGTTTATGTATCCGACAAAGTTGTTATAAGTAAGAACGATATGTACGTGGGAAAAATTTACCTTACCGAGGGCCTTTTTAAACTTAATATAATTGCTATCAATAATAATAAAGTTGAAGTTTTGTCTTACTTACTTGAGTCAGATTCTTTATGGCATGAACGTTTGGGACATGTTAATTATAAAACTTTCCGGAAAATGATCAACTTGGAAGTATTGCCTAAGTTGAATGCAACAAATCAAAATGTTAAATTTGTGTTGAGTCTAAATACTCTAAGCATACTTACAACTCCGTTGAAAGGAATACTAATCCGTTAGACTTAATTCATACGGATTTGTGATATGAAGTTAATACCATCTCGCGGTGGAAAGAAGTATTTTATAACTTTTATTGACCATTATACGTGATATTGCTATGTTTACTTACTTAATAGTAAAGATGAAGTAATAGATGCATTCTAGCCATATAAAAACGAGATTGAAACACAACTCGACAAGAAGATCAAAATGATACGAAGTGATAAGGACGGAGAATATGAATCTCCTTTTGAAGAAGTGTGCTTGGAATATGACATCATTCATCAAACAACTGCTCCCTACACACCACAATCCAATGGGATGGCTGAAAGAAAGAATCGAACTTTAAAGGAGATGATGAATGCTTTATTGATAAGTTCTGGATTACCGCAGAGCTTTTGGGGTAAAGCTTTACTTACAGCTAACCAAATACTCAACCGAGTATCCCATAGCAAAACATAGTCCATTCCATATGAAGTATGGAAAGGAAGACAACCCAACTTGAAATACTTTCAAGTGTGGGGGTGTTTATCAAAGGTGCAGGTTCCTAAACCTAAGAGGGTAAAAATAGGACCCAAAACCGTTAACAGTTTTTTCATTGGATATGCCATAAATAGTAAAGCATATCGATTTTTGGTGCACAAATAAGAAAATCCCGAGATTCATACCAATACGATAATAAAATCAGATAATGCCAAATTTGTTGGAACTATTGATCCGTATAAAGGTAAATGTGATTAACGTCCTCGGGAAGAATCAAAGGAAAATACATCAAGTAATGAAAGTCCAAGGTGTAGTAAACGTCAAAGGACTTCTACACCCTTTGGATAAGATTTTCTGACATTTTTGTTAAAAAATGAGCCTCAAAATTTTAAAGAAGCTATGACGTCTTCAGAAGCTCAATATTGGAAAAAGGCAGTCAACAGTTAAATTGAATCCATATTAAACAACCATACATGGGAGTTGGTTGATCTTCCACTAGGGAACAAACCTTTAGATTCTAAATGGATATTCAAAAGCAAGATGAAAGATGACGGTACTATTGACAAATATAAGGCAAGAGTTGTTGTCAAAGTAATAGTTCCAAGTGCATTCATGTTTTGATGATTGTCAAATTGTTTCAGAACCAGATAGAGACCTGGTCTGTAATCTGCTCTCTGTGTACCTTGTACCGTCAATAGAGAACAACTGTAAAGTCGAGCCACTTGCTGCACACAAGTACAGCTGTGAGTTGGCCCATACTTTAGGTCAACATGAATGAGCGGTCTCTATCCATCCTATATGCTTCAACTATATATACTACATGATTGCAACATATTGAGCAGACTTAAAAACCTAATCTAAATCGTGCAAAGCTGCCGACACAAGTTCTCAAGATCTCTCAAGAACAAAGTCACCTACAAGTTAAAGAACCTGATCCAGACAAAAGTTTTAGACTAAACTCTTTATACTATTGTGAGTCTTTGTATGTTTGTGGTTTCTTAAATTGTAAACCTACTCTTCTCTTTAAAGGAAGTTGTTTGTAGATAGATCAAAAGTCTCAAAGGGTGCTTGTTGGAAGTGTGTTTCCTCAATTTCGTTGAGTGGTACATTAGGCTAGAATTAGTCTAAGTGTATTAGTGTCCTTAGCTAGAGTTAGCTAAGTGGAGCTGCTTGCAATCGGAGCATTGCAAGTGTGGAGGGACTACGGTGGTTAGTTCCTAAGTTGCAAAAGCGTTATTGTAAGGGTGAGGGATTATGGTGTTAGTTCCTAGCTTACGATAGAGTTGTAATCTAAAGTTGCTCGTGTAGTGGAGTTGAAATCCTCTTTGGGGTAGTTCGTGATTTTTAATCCCTTGAGCAAGGAGTTTTTCACGTAAAAATCTTGTGTTGATTCTCATACTGCACTGCATAAGGGAACTGGTACACAACCAGGTCCCTCCATATACTGTTTGTTGGACGCATAGCCTATAACAATTGGTATCAAAATGGGTTCTTTCTAAAAGTTTAACACCTAGAAAGGATCTTCATCATGTCCAGTTCACTAAACCAAATGAAGGGAGAATACATCACAAGTCCTCCAAGATTCAGTGCAGAACACTATGACTGGTGAAAGGCTAGAATGGAAGACTTCATCACTGCTGGGGATCCAGAATTGTGGGACATCATTTGTGATGGTTCTTGTGCTTTTGTGCACCAAAGCCATACTCTGTGACAAGACTGGAGAGCTAAGCACACCCTTCTTCAAAGCTCTTAAAAGTATAGGTGTTGGAATAGACAAAATCAGCACAAAGCTTGGATTTCTTAAAATGAAGGATGATGAGACCACTCAAGATCCAGAAAGAAAAAATAGTCTTGATGATGAGAGTAGTAAAATAGTATTGATGATGAGAGCAGTAGTGAGTCAAGTGATGCTGACTTAGAAATTTCATATCTCACTCATAGATTTCAAAGAATCGTTCGGAAAAATGCTGAATCCTTGAAGAGAGGGAGAAACAGTAAATATCTCAAGGATAACTCCAATGAGACAGTTACAGGAAGTCAGACATCTGTCAAAAAGGTTACAGAGAGAAGGGCAGTTGAGAAATTGATGAGGAAGGCCCTAACTGCATGGAGAGATTCAATGAGGGAATCCGAAGATGAAGTTGACTCAAGTAATATACCTAAAGATGGAGTCAATCATGAATCCTCAAAGAGTAACTTGAATTTGTGTCTCCTAAAAAAATCTGGGACCTATGATGAAGCCAACGAAAAGGAGACAGATCCTCTTAAAGATCGGGCGGAACTGGAAGGTCGCTCTCACAAAAGGTTGATCTCAGTAGTAAAAGGATTGATAAGTGAGCTTCATAGACTCACTAAAGAAAAGAAGGAGTTAACTGAGAAGCTAGACAGCACCGAACAAGAGAGTTATGATATGGTCGTCAGCATCGTAGATTTACAAGAACAAGTGGAAGAAGTTACCAAGGAAAATCATCTACTAAACAGCCAAATCAAAGAGCTGATGAATACGATTTATGGAAAGAAGGAGATAGCAAAAGGAGATCAGGTGGGGCATAAAGGTAGTCAAGAATGTGAACTCTAAAAGATCATTAATCTCAATTATCCTAAAAATAAAGATATTGCTAAACAAAGGTCAAGAAAGGAGGAACCTGGTCTGCACCAGAAAAAGGAATATGTACATGGTTTAGAAGGAGGAAGCTTAAGCTTTACTAGTCATCATCCTAAGGGACCCTATCTGATACGAGTTCCCAAATGGAGCCAGTAGTTCAGTTTGGAGACCTCAGTGAGAAAAGGACAGTCAAAAGGTAGCATATAAAGTGATGTTGGTCAAAATCCTATTGAAAAACTTGAAGAATGTCATCTCACTCAAGGAACTCTGAGGGGAGTGTGCATTTTTGAAAAAAAAAAACACTCTCCTACTATATTAATTCTGCTTGTTGTTGAAGAAAATGCTACAAGGTTCAGAAAACTCAAGGTGAAGTTGTTTCTTCATACTTGCTTAGTGAAGCAAGCACCAAGGGACCTGGTCCCCGTGATTCAGGTTATTAGTCTTTCTAATGCTTGTATGTGCTAAATTGCTAAATTGCCATGTAATTAAAACTCCTCTTCCCTCTTTTCAAAACTTAAGACAAACGTTACATCTTCTCCTGAATCGAACGGGTTTGCAAGAAAACCTTGGTGAATCCTCTTCTTCTCACAAAATTTTATCCTTATCAATCGTGTCTATCAAACGAATCCACCTCTCAAGTTGTCCCAGACATGAACAGTTCTTCCTCACTCTTTAAGAACGAATTCTCTTGGAACCACAGTCACCAAAATCCTCCACACCATCTCCAGCTTTGAAAGACCAAAATTTGTCCTCTGCACGCTTAGATTCCTTCACAACTAGTCCCTCTACAGCTCACAATGACCAAACTCATGAAAAATCAGTGTGTCGACCGTTAAATCTTGTTCGATCTGATAACTTGATTCCAACGAGAGTGGTCAAACACTCTCTGCTTCCAAATTTCTCCAAACCACTGAGATAATCAATGCAAAGGTTGCTTGAGCAGAGGTGTCTAGCAAAATAAGGGATTCTAAATGTGTAACTACTAAGGTCCAAAGCTTTGCTGCTAAAAAATCGGGTTGTGAGGGCATGGGCGACTCTAAAAATGCCAGTACTACTGTGGAAAATGAAGTTGCAGTGGGATTTTTTGGTAACCCCTTCTCCTTCAGTTGGGTTAATAACGCAGAGGACTCTGTCTTAAAATGTAGATAGTAACTTGGCTAAAAAACGAGTGGGACTGTCAAATATCTTAGAGAGTGAAGTGGAAACAGTGACTCAATGTGTTGATGCCCTGCAAGCTGTGGGGGATGATAAAAAGGCTAAGGGGGAAGGAAGTAAAATAGGAAATGTGCCAGAGGGACCTAGTCTTAAAACTCCAGGAATGTTTGAATCATTCATTAGTCGAACCACTCCTACCTCAATTGAAATTCCAGGCCCCTCTAAGGTGACAAAAGATAGCTTCCCTGTGGCTGTGCTCTTAAAAGAACCTTCCTCTGAGAAGGCAAGTGAGTCTAACAACTCTGCTCTTGAAACAGATTTAGATGAGGAAGTACAGAGTGAACAAGCAGTCAAGGGAAACGCATGGGTCGACCTCCTAAAATGTAAAGGAAGCAAAGCAAGCGAGTAACCCTGTTTCTCTAAGAAGAAGAAAAAAAGCTTCTGGAGATTATCGAAGTTCAGAAGTGGGAACAAAGAAGCAGATAATCACTCTAGGGATCTTGGAAGAATGCAAATGCATACCAAAAAAGGAAGGTATGGAAAGAAGCTATGCCATCTCTGACTTCTTCAAAACATAGTAGCAAGCAACCATTGAAATCAGAAGGCTTGAAGCTGGAAATGATATCTGAAAGCTGAATTAGTTGGACAGACACACAAGCCTGGTCCTAGCAGTGAGTTTATCCATGCAAATGCCGAGCTCTAAGCTGAAAATACTCACTTAAAGGAGAAGATAATGAGCTTCATGATAAGTTGATCGAGATCAACGAGCTGTTGCAGAACTTTTAAACAACATTTTAAAGGCCCTTGCTCGTGCTTTCTAACTCTTCTCCCTGTTATGTCCTCCATATTTCAGTCTCTTGAGCTCTAAAATCTCTATCGCTGACATGATGTCTTAGCTTTTTAATTATCACGTTTGTATTATCTAGACTACTGCCTTGGATAATTATTTCATCCTACTTTGGCTGTGTTTATGCCATACGACATCTCTATTATTACGCATGCTGTGTTTGTTATCCTTTTTGATGATGTCAAAAGAGGGAAGACATACTGAATTAAAAGGGAAGGAACATGCTGCATGATGTTGAATTAAAGGAAAGAAGAAATATTGAACTAAGGGGAAGGCTTTGGATTAAGGCGGACATCGCTTCGAAGGGGGAATAAGTGAAAATCTGGTTCTCAGCGGGAACGTTGTCTGTGCGTTTGTCATCATCAAAAAGGGGGAAATTATTGATAGTTCCAAGTGTATTCGTGTTTTGATTATTGTCAAACTTTTTCAGAACCAGATTGTCGAACTGTGTTTAGAGACCTCACACAGAAGCTGGTATTATGTTGCTAACTGTTGCAGGTGCCTTGACAATGATGGTCTGCGAAGCAGGAGGAACAAGTGGGAAGCTGGTTCTCAGGGAGAACATCAGTCTATGAGTTTGTTATCATTAAAAGGGGGGAAATTGATGGTTCCAAGTGTATTCGTGTTTTGATGATTATCAAACTGTTTCAGAACCAGATAAAGACCTGGTCTGTAATCTGCTCTCTGTGCACCTTGCACCATCAGTAGAGAACAAATTTAAAGCTGAGCCACTTGCTGCACATAAGTACAACTGTGAGTTGGCCTATGCTTTAGGTCAAAATCAATGAATGGTCTCTATCCATCCCATATACTTCAACTATATATACAACATGATGGCAACATATTAAGTAGACTTGAAAACCTGATATATATCATGCATAGTTGCCGACACGAGTTCTCAAGATCTCTCAAGAACAAAGTCATCTACAAGTTGAAGAACCTGATCCAGACAAAAATTTTAGTCTAAGTTCTGTATATTGTTGTAAGTCTTTGTTCGTTTGTGCTTAAATTGTAAATTAGCTCTTCTTTTTAAAGGAAGCTGTTTGTAGGTAGATCAAAAGTCTCAAAGGGTGCTTGTTGGAAGTGTGTTTCCTTAAGCTGTTGAGTGATACATTAGGCTAGGATTAGTCTAAGTGTATTAGTGTCCTTATCTAGAGTGAGCTAAGTGAAGCTGCTTGCAATCGGTGCATTGCAAGTGCGGAGGGACTACGGGGGTTAGTTCCTAGGTTGCAAAAGCGTTATTGTAAAGGTGAGGCATTATGGGAGGTAGTTCCTAGCTTACGATAGAGTTGTAACCTGAAGTTGCTCGTGTAGTGGAGTTAAAATCGTATTGGGGTAGGTCGTGATTTTTAATCCCTTGAGCAAGGAGTTTTTCACGTAAAAATCTTGTGTTGATTCTCGTACAACACTGCATAAGGGAACTGGTACATAACTAGGTCCCTCCATATACTGTTTGGTGGACGCATAGCCTATAACACAAAGGATTCAGACAACGAGAAGGTCTTGATTATTTTTGCGCATACTCACTGGTAATAAGAATAACATCTATTCGGGTGTTAATAGCTTTAGCGGATGTGTACGGTCTTGAAATCCATCAAATGGACGTTAAGACAACTTTCTTAAATGGGGATTTAGATGAACAAATCTACATGGAACAACCCTAAGGGTTTGAAGTTCCTTGGAAAGAAAAGAAAGTATGTTGACTTGTTAAGCCTCTGTACGGACTAAAGCAAGCACCCAAGCAACGACATGCAAAATTTTGACCAAACGATGTTGGCCAATGGATTCAAGATTAATGAGTGTGATAAATGTGTTTACATTAACAACACTCCAAATTATATAGTCATTGTTTGTTTGTATGTTGATGACATGTTGATAATTAGTAAAGAAATTGCTGACGTAAATGCCACTACGCATATGATAGCTTGCAAATTTGATATGAAAGACCTAAGAGTTGCCGACTTAATTTTAGTAATTAAGATCCACAAGACTCATCAAGGTCTAGCTCAGTCTCAGTCTCATTACATTTAAACATTACTTGAGAAGTTCAAGTATTTAGATTTCAAAACTGCAAAAACTCCAATTGGCGTAGACCTTGCTCTTACAAAGAACAAAGGTGAACGTGAGTGTCAATTGGACTATGCTAGGATATTGGGAAGTTTAATGTATATCATGAACTATACGCGAGCATATATAGCTTGTGCTTTAAGTAAACTAAATCGGTGCACGAGTAATCCCAATCAAACGCATTGGATGGCAATGAAACGAGTTCTTGGATATTTAAAACATACCCAAATCTTTGCCTTGCATTACAATAAATATCCCACAGTTATTGAAGGATACGGTGATGCAAATTAGATCACCGAATCAACAGAACCTAAGTCCACTAGTGCATATGTATTCATGATTGGTGGAGAAGCGGTGTCATAGAAGTCATCCAAACAAATGTGTATTGCTCGCTCGATAATGGAGTCTGAGTTCATAGCTCTAAACAAGCCGGTGAAGAAGCTGAATGGCTCTGGAATTTCTTAGAAGATATTCCTTTCTGGCCCAAACCTGTGGCACCTATATGCATACATTGTGATAGCCAAGTAGCAATGGGAAGGGCAGGGAGCGTTATGTGTAACGGGAAATCTCGTTACATACGACGGATACACAATACTGTTCGACAACTACTCTCTAGTGGAGTTATCGCAATTGACTATGTAAAGTCAAGATCTAACGTATCGGATCCACTTACAAAAGGCCTAACAATAGAGGCAGTTGAAAGATCATCAAGAGGAATGGGTTTAAGGCCTAGGACAAGTCATCATGGCGGTAACTCTATCTAGTAGACTGGAGATCCCAAGAGCTAGGTTCAAAGAGATCAAACAAAGTTGTGAATGACGGTTCAATATTGTCAAATAACTCAACCCATTCTCATGATGAAGACAATGTTCAGAAACAAGGATAAAGCATTAAGGATTTTTAATGAGTTAATATAGCTTAAGCTTTTTAATGGTTTCCATGTTTGGCAGGTATGACCACCAAGTTGATCTACGGGATGACACATTTAGGAATCACCTATGTGAGTGTGAAGTGTAAGCGGCTTCAAGGGGTATGTTAGGTAAAGGCCCATGCTCTACCCACTCATGAAACCAGGTGGTGTTCATGGTTGAAATGAACACAACAGTGAGAACCAAAGACGATTAAAGGATTAATTTAGATAACAATAAGTTTTTACCCTCCTCGTTCCGACACTCCATAAGTCCATCACCCTCCAGGAAGAAGAAAAATAAAATTGAGAACCTAGACGTACTGAAGTTTGAATATATGTTCCTCATTGAAGAAAGTAAAAATATGTTATGTAAGAAAATAAGAATTTAAATATTGTCGAGACAGAGAGATAAGTATTCCTCTAGCCTGGTTTCCTTTTACCAGTTGTCTTAACTTGGTAAAGACGTTTGCGATTATACTAAGGACGTATAATGGAAATTTTTGGATCAAATTCATGATATATACAAACAATTGAGAATTGAGTGGTAATTTAATATAACAATATGGATTTATTTCTTTTACTATAAGTAGAAAGAGGGTACAACGTACAAGAAAAGAAGATAAATAAATAAGAAAACGAGTGACTGGAAGAAACAAAAAAGAATGAAAGAAAAATTAAAGAAGTATATGCAAATGGTCAATAACCAAACGCACTTGGAATATTTGAGGGCCAACATATTTGAACAAGATTACCTTTGACTGTGGACAACTAAAAAAATCTTCATTTTATAGTGATTAAGATTGATGGTTGACCCGTAATTAATTGACTGTTATAGGTACACAAAATAATCTTCATTTTTTAGTGATTAAGATTGATGGTTGACCCGTAATTAATTGACTCTTATAGGTACACTTCAAGTGACACACATCCGACGTTTAAGGACAATATAATTTTTTTTTCTCCAAACAAAAGTTATATAGTCGCAAATTGGTAGCCTTAACGACTTTTTTAATTAAAAAAAATCATGTGAAAATGTTTTCTTAAAATTAAGTAATCATTTTAAAGTAATTCCCGTAGAGAGCAATGAAAATGAAGCTCCTCTTGAGAATATTGACCACTACAATAGTTGACCAAACAGAAAAGGTATAGTAAACTATAATATTCGATATTCATATCTTGATATCTAAGTGAATATTTTAATTTATGGCATGTTGTTACCCTTTTGCACACGTCGAATGATTGGCAGCAATATATTAACGGGTTTCTTGAAACTTTTTTGAAAAAACAGGCAACAAATTGTCATTATCCATGAGAAAATTACTACCTTTAACTAGAACTCTAGAAGCAATGCTAAACTTTAAATATACTTTAGAAGAGATTATTTATAAGATAATTAAAGAAAACAAAATAAGAAAGAAAGAAATTTGTACTACCTAAACCGGCTGATCTTTTTAGCTTAGAAAATAGTTGAACCCAAGAAGATAATAAGAGGGTCTGGCACTTTTGTAACCCAAAAAAAAAAAAAAAAATTTGGGAACCAAACTAACCCATTAAAAAAAAAAAAGAACCAAACTAGACTTCACGCACCGAAACCCGTCCCTAACCCCCCCCCCACAGGCCAACCTTTATTCTCTGGAAATCAAACTCAAAATTAAGGTTTTTTTGCGTACTTTGACCGAAGATTAGTCACGTTTCAAAACACCGGAATATAAATATTTTATATAGAACTTAATATTTTTTTAGTGTACAATAATATCGGCTCATTACATCAAGTATACATATACATTTGGACCGTCGTTTTAGGGGTTGTAAAGTGCTCCGAAGTATGTTTGCAAACTTGTTATATTTAGGTTTAAGTGCCATATTTTATAGGGTTTTGATTAATCTCTTTTGTTTTACTCCCAAAGCTATGAAAGTACTTTTTTGGTTCAAGGCAGAGGTTCATAATAATTGAAAAATATTTCATTCCATTAGCAACGAAATACATCATTAAATTACAATAGTCTTAAAAAAAAATCAAGTTCTAGACACTCTTCTACTTCCGGATGTCTTTCGCCACCACGGGAGTTTTGCCCGCGTGAACGCTTATCATGCCCAAATTGCTTACATGTCGAGCACTTGCGAGGTAAGTCTTTCGCTAACATCCATTTGATTGTGATAACGAGTTAGCTTGTTTTCAATTTACGGATATGGTTCTTGTTCGCAATCATAGAAAACGGCGCGGTGGCCAATAAGCTTGATCACAAGGGGACGGAACTAGCCCGAATATGCTTTAAGGTATTTTACGACCTTATATTCCTCCGCGCATAGTCGGTTACATTTAAAGCCATTCTCTCAAAGCATTGCATGAGAACATGGCATGTGGTACGCTTGCCACTTACCACAAGTGCATGATTGTGTACGCTCGATAACGATATGTTTGTTTCCTCCTGCCGTCGCAATAACCCGTTCTAACTTCATACACTCGTTGAACGACGTCATACTCGGTCATTTGGTGACCCTCTGCCTTTCTTCTATGGTGCTCCATCTTTTTATAGGGCTTTGGCATCCATGTTCTCTCGTCGGCTAATATAGCTCTTGCCTGCCTTGTCCTATCCGCAAATCGCTCCACGACACCTGTGAAAGTTAGTCTTACCATTGCGGTGACAGGTGGTCCTCGAGAATTTGAGAGTCCATGAACTACGAGCTGTTCGTTGTGAGCATGCCCGTCTCCTTCCTCCATCGACATAAAGCGTCTATTTTTGACTTCTAATTTCATCGACCAAACATATGCCTCTTCACTCACTTCCTTTAGCGGCTTCATTTTTTTGCGGCCCATTTTTCTTTGTTGATCTTTGCATCGCGACCCACATCAATTTGTTTACGGTGTCATTTGCGAACTTTGTTTGCAAATTAGCCTTTAAGTGTCTTAAGCAATATCGATGGTAAGCATGTGGAGGCTGCCACCATTCCAGAGTACGCATATTGTGCAATATGCCTTTATGACGATCCGATAGGACACATATGCCCTGACGACCCTTAATAACATGAGTTTGTAGATGAGTCAAGAACATCCCCCATGTGTCGTTGCTCTAGTTGGCGGCAATTGCGAAAGCAAGAGGGAATATTGACCCATTGGCATCCTTACCTACTACGATTAGGAGCTTAATGTTATATCGGCCATATACATGGGTCCCATCTATCGATATCACATTCCGGCAGTGAGCAAAACCATCAATACTTGGTTTGAATGCCCAAAAGATGAAGTCGAAAATTCTGCCCTCTAAAAACGCCTTTCACAATAGTGCCGGGATTAGCATATTGTGGGCAAACCATATACCCGACAACGCACGAAAAGATTCCCAAGTTCCAAAGATCGTTTCAAAAGCACGCCTATGCCCGAGAAATCCCTTTCTCTTGATTATGATTTTACCATATTTTGAGTGGACCATGCCAATACAAGTTTTGATAGGCATCCTGCATAAGTTTAAACAAACAACATTTAACAATGATATTTTAATTGCTATAAGATATATAATGTAAACGGTCAGATAAATTACCTTGGAGTTTCCTCAATGTGTTTAAGTAACACATGAGCAATCATGTTTACATCTAGATTAAAATGATACGCTCGACTTTTCCCGTATCACAAGTGTGCTTCAAGTGGAATTTTGTGATTTCCCACAGATCATCGCAGCAATTCCCGAAGCAACCATAACGGCCTTGAGTATGTCGCTTACAAATCAACCTCCATACCGATCTGTTCGAGTCATCAAACTTAAACTCCCTCATATCCTTTACACAATACATTCTGACAGCCCGTTGCAACATCTTTTTTGATGTGAACTGCATTCCCTTTGCAATGACGCATTCATCAATCATGGGATTTTTTGGTTCGATCCACGTTTTTTGGTGACTTTGATAATCATCTCTTGTGAAGACAAATGCATCTTCACGACCTTGGAGACTATCAAGATATGGAATATAGTCAGAATGCCATTGTATTGAGCTGTCAGGAATTGGGTTTTCGGCCATCGGAGGTGGTACGTGGTGGTGAGTTGGTTCTGGTTGCTTTTGGGGACTACAATGCGTATCTTCTTCATCCCCTTCACTATATTCATCATCGGTTACCTCTGCATTATTAGCTGGTTCATCGCCATCACTCTCTGATGTATCCACATAACTTGGACAATCAGCGCCATCTAAGAAAGGCCTCCTCCTACAAGATAGATTGCATATGTTAAATTCCAAATTCACAAATATATATATATATATATATATATATATATATATATATATATATATAATTATTAGCATCTTGGTGATGAACCTACACATATTGATTATGAGCATGGTGTGGAGAATGATCAACTCCACCAAACTGAGAGGACTATCTTTCATCCACAGTTGGTACTGTCATGCCCTATTTTCAACGGATTAAAACTAGTTCACAACTTATAGGCTATGTTTCCTCTGGTTTTGCAAATTTTCAGAGTCGCCACCTAATTTTAGGAAATATTAGGAAACCAGTCGTGCAAATGTAAACTCCATTTTTTAGTCTTTGAAACCTGTGAGATTCTAGGTAAGGGTTTTATTTACCCCGAGGGGAAGGTGTTAAGCATCCCTCAGAGCCTATCCGAAGACAGTCTTTAAACTTAGTTTAATTAACACTAGAGGGGGGATTATTTAATTCAAATTATTACTTGTCAAAAAAAATGTGTTAGAGAAGGTAATTTGAATAAAGTAAAAATGGGGTGAAGCAATTTTTTTTTTTTTAAACAAAAATTGTAGTTAAAAATGCATCAGACATATAGAAAGTATAAGTATATGTTTAAATTAACGGGGTGTATAATATACTTAGGATATACAGGGCATATAATATAAAAAAGTTACCTGCATGCAAAATGTTATATATAATATTCGTAACGACTGTGTAATAAAATGTGTACATAGAAAGGGGTATATACGTAAGGAATGTATGTGCTAAAATTGTTTATAAGTAGATACGTAAAAATAGTGCATACGGTGTATGCATATGTACATATAAAATAATTAATAGTACGATTACATAATTGATTAATATAATGTATAAAAATAAATTTGTTAAAAGTAATAATATACCTCCTGTTGTAGGCTTGTGTGTTTTTTTTTTTTCTTCTGTAGGAACCTGGAATGGGCCAACAGTTGAGCCAAATTCTAATTTTACCAAAAGGATTTCAACATCTGAAATTGTTTTACGGGATGGGCGGTATAAAATACTCGAATATGAGATTTAGAAACTTTCCAACTAGTTTTTAGCTTCAAGAAAAATCTGCATTTTTTGTTTCTTAAAAACCTGGAAATTCTGAAGCTAAACAGGAATAGGAAAAAGGGTTACGTTAGAGGTAGTGATATGTTAGAGCAAAACAATTTTTTTTCATATACTGATTCTCTCTAACTGTTTATACTAGGTAAGAGGTAGAAATCATTTCTAAAAGGGAATGGGAAAGCAAATTACTACGTCCCGCCATTTGATAGGTAAGGCGTTTTGCAAGGGTAAATACGAAACCAAACAAATAATCAACATAGTACATAAGAGAAAAGTGTTAGTTAACGATGACAAGAAACACAAATAAGCAGACAAAAACAAGACTAAAAGGAGAGGGAAGCGCTAGATCCTCCTATAGGATTCGGCACCACTCGAGAAGCTCCAAGAAAAACTAGACTCTATCGAAGGACCGGAACAGCGAACGCAAGCTGATTTGGGTAGAGACGGAGTTCTTTCAAACTCCATGTAGCTCCAACGTGTACATGCAAAAAAAAGGGGGGGAAACAGGATTAGAAAGGTAATCTTCATATTCTAGTGTATAAAAGCAAAATATACCATAGTAACACTCTGCATCAATATTAGCCTACAATCAACTGAAATGTGAGGCGTTTCACATATTTTCTCACACCAGTAAATGTACCAATCATACTAAATCCGCTTTAAAAGAGGAATAGGTTTCAAAAATAAAGGCAGATCTGAAAGTTAAATGGTAGTGTTAGTACTGTAGATTACAAAGCTTTATTCAATTACCGATTGGGTAAAAATGACTACTCAAGACCTTTGTTTCTTCTTTCACATGAAGGTGAAGTTTAAATGGATTACAAATATGCAGGAGCTTTAAACAGTTGCACAAAATTAAACAGAGACTTTACTTTAACTACCAAAATACCCTTAAAAGGGCTCAAATAATTTTCATGTAATCAAAATAATAAAAAAGAAAAAAATACCGTAATCACATGTGCCTAAATGGTAATTACTAAATCAACATCTACAAATATGAAGCACATAGTAAGAGTCCGAAAGACATGGCCACTTCTTGTCATTTTGTCCAATATTAAGCTCATAAGGTGTATGTGGCATATTTCTTATAACTATGACTTACTAGTAAAGTTGCAATGGTAAAAAGAATTTGTACTAGAGAAAGATATCTAACATAAGCAACTGAAGAGAGTTTTGAGGCCAATATGGTTGCCTATTCTTACTGTTTTTCATGCTGGTTTTTTAACTAGAAAAGACAAACACAGATTCACATAAATACTTCAAAGAAGAATTTAGATGAGAAATGAAGCTATTGAAACAATTACATGTTTGACAGATTCAATCTTCACATATCAGTAACTTTTTGGTTCAACAAAAAATGATAAATTTTCTTTTTTCTCCAATCAAAACAGTGACTATTTAACCCGAAAACAGTAGCTTTTTAGTTAAAAAAAACAGTAGCTTTCTTTTTATATCAAAACAGTAACTTTTCCTTAAAAATAATAACTTTCTCTCTCGAACAAAACATCACCCTTTTATTTGATCGAACTTAATAACCTTTTCTTTTCAGTTATAAGGCATCATTTATTCACATATAGGTTTCTAGATGGAGTCACGGCATAACAGTCTTTAAGAGTATTTATAGAAAGAAGATTTACAAAACCAAGCGATAAAGTTACTTCAACAAAAGCAAGTTTCAACTAATGAAAACTTATATAAATCAGTGGTTTCCTCCCTAAATGTTCATAGTTAAGTAAAGTAGGTTCTGGCGCATCTCGAAACAAACCAAAAAAAATAAAAATAAACTAGATGAGCGTAAAGGTTAATCACGTATTCGATAAGTTAACGAATCAGTCGTATTCCTCTAAATGCCCTTAGTTTGTATTGTCCTTTCACATGCTGATGTCCATAATAGAACACTAAAAAACTAGCCCAAATAATCAAACGACTATATTTTATAGTTGTAAACTGAGGATGAGATGAGAAGAAGTTTTCATATATGTCTAGGTTCCAACTCAAAATATACTCAAACCAGAATTATCCCATCACCTTAACGATGGTTTATTATAAATTTCTGTGAAAAAGAAGCAAAATCTTTTTAAAATATTTACTTGAACATACGAGAAGACAACAACAAGCAAATACTAGATGGCGTATAAACTCATATTACACTCTCACAAATCAGTAGACTTCTCTTGTTAAATTGATAATTTCTATCAGTCATCCTTCCCACTGATTTATGTTAGAAATAGGATATCACATACTAAAAAAAATGACTAAAACAGAGGATCAGCCAAGCGACGAGGTTAAGCACATATTTGATGAAATTAGTCGTTTCACGCTAATTTACAACAAAGAGGAGAACACACATTCCAGCAGCCAACTAAACCAAATAAACGACAAGAAATACTTGAACGACTACATTTCTACTTCTACTAAAATAAAGACGAAGAGAAGATGAGTGTGATTACCTTCTTCGGGACAGCGAACTGAGGCTAGTGTCGTCGTCAAGTCTCCGAATCCGCTTAAAACAATCCTTGCTTAGCCGGGAACAACCAAAATTATACAGCCAAAAGAACTTAGAGTTAAAATAGGATTTTCTGAGAACCTAGAAAGAACTACGGGTTTTATAGTTATGAAGACTTATGAAAAAGAAAGGGATTCTCCAATTCAGCTTTAGAGCAAAATAAACGTTTTCTCTCCAATTCTTAAGCCTATCTCAAAGGGAATTTTCAGCCTTCAAAAAACTTATCTAAAACAGCCCAGGAAGGCCGTATTTATAGGCAAATGCTGAGGGGGTTTCAACAGCTTCTTCAAGGGGATTTTGCATTGGAATTTCGAATTAAAGAGGGGGGGAAATTTCAAAAAGATGAAATGATGAAGAAAAAGTGATAGATTCTCATCTTTTCAGATGGATTTGAACGCTACAAATTCGTTGGGACTCCGAATTTAGTGGATTCTTCATAGTCTTATGCTCCAACAGAATGGAACGAGCCTTTACCCTATGGATTGTTGGAAGAGCGGTCTAGAATCCCAAAGATGTTTGCGTGCTTTTCGATTTGGGGGTTGATTCGACTTGGACGAGCTGTTCGAAGCTCTGTTACTTGAAGAAAAGGGGAGAAAGGGATAGGGGTTGATGGGAGGTGGCGTCAGTGACGCTGAAATCGGCTTTCGCCGATGATCCGATGGGTAAAAGGGGGGTGGCGGCGAGGTGGAAGAGAGAGGGGAGAGGAGTGTGTTCTTGTTTGGTTAGGGCTGTTGGTTTAAGGAGAAAGGGGTTGTTTGGTTAGAGACTTAGTTGTAGGGGTTTGGGCCGGGTCGGTGGGGTTTTGGGCTGGGGCGGTTGGGCCACAGATTTTGGTTAAGGGGAGAAGGGAATTGGCCCAATATTATGGGTAGATGATTTAATTTCTAATCCCTTTTTACTTCAATCAATTAATTAAAATATGCTTCTTTGTCCTAATCAATTCCCACAAAATGTATACCTATATAAATTGCAATACGAGTATTTAATATACGTATTTAGTTTTAAAATAGAGTAGAAGATGATTAATACGATAATAAGTAGGATTAAAGGAGAAATGCCAATGCCAATATTGATATAGGAATACCAACACTTATTTTGAGTGATTTAATTGTAAAGAATGATGTTTAGTAATTTTTTTTAATTATATATATATATATATATAAAAAATATGATGTTTGGTGATTTTTTAAACGATAGAAACCTTTCTTAATTTTAGAGAAATAATATCTAAAAAATAGTGTAGTAATTAGTGAAAATATTCCAAACTCATTCATTGGGGAATTTTCACGACTGAGAAGCATAGTGAAATTAATTAAACAAAAAGGAGGGTCAAAATTGGGTGTCAACAGGTACTACTGGCGAGTTTTGATAATAATCAAGCACCTGCCAGGCGAGAATTATTATAATAATCGGCTCCCAACTTCGAGAATTATTGTAATAATCGGCTCCACTAGGCGAGAGTTACGATAATAATGACTTGCTCCACTAAATTGAGAGATATTGTCTCAATATTACTCGTATCGAGTCTATAACCCCTACAAAGATTTAAAAATGGTTATTTACCAATACATACAATAAACACGTGCTACGCACAAAATAATAATATAAGAATGCATATTTACCAAGTTTGATTTAATTGTTGGGTAAGATTTTCGAGCGGCACTTTGGCCACTCAAAATACCCCGTAAGACATAAAATCCCCATATGTGTTAGCTTGGTATGGCCGTTCTTGCGGGACCTCTGCAGGGGTATCTTTTCAACATACATCTCGAACATTAAGGGCGACTTAATGTTTTAATTCTTTGGCGCATTCAAATAATCCCTTAAAGAATCATCATCATTGATATAATGCCTACCATAAAGCACTATACCATTGGAAAGCTGATTGTGGATATCACTGTTATAGAGATTTCATACTCATACGTACTAACCTTCATTTTTTCATATATGTAAGTGACTAGTGATTCATAAGACATTTCAAGTGGACATTTAACATGAACGTTTGATCTTTTATTGTAAAGAACTGTACTATTGTCATCAAGGATAATGCCATCCAATGTATTGAAACCTTAACTGGTGGAATATCTTGAGCCATTTTTTGTATGACTTAAGATAGGTTTTTTTGAATGACTTAAGAGACTTAAACTTATGAAATGGATGAGTTTTTACCTCATCCAACATTCTTCTTAAATAGATTCATAGTCACCCCTATTGCGCACAAGAACATTGCGTAATATGAATTTAATTCAAATAAACGGTCAAAAATGCAGCATTGTGTTGTCAAATTGGTCCTTTAGGTGTCATAAAAAAGCTGAAATTGCCATGCATGATGTGTTGTCAAATCAAGTCCTATTGCGCACAAGAACATTGTGTAATATGAATTTAATTCAAATAAACGGTAAAAAATGCAGCATTGTGTTGTCAAATCGGTCCTTTAGGTGTCATAAAAAAGCTGAAATTGGTATGCATGATGTGTTATCAAATCATGTCCTATTGCGCACAAGAACATTGCGTAATATGAATTTAATTCAAATAAACGGCCAAAAATGCAGCATTGTGTGGTCAAATCGGCCCTTTAGGTGTCATAAAAAAACTGAAATTGTCATGCATGATGTGTTGTCAAATCATGTCCTATTGCGCACAAAAACATTGCGTAATATGAATTTAATTCAAATAAACGGTAAAAAATGTAGCATTTTATTGTCAAATTGGTCCTTTAGGTGTCATAAAAAAGCTGAAATTGGCATGCATGATGTGTTGTCAAATCATGTCCTATTGCGCACAAGAACATTGCGTAATATGAATTTAATTCAAATAAACGGTCAAAAATGCAACATTGTATTGTCAAAATCGGTCCTTTAGGTGTCATAAAAAAGTTGAAATTAGCATGCATGATGTGTTGTCAAATTATGAATTTAATTTAAATAAACGGTCAAAAAATGCATGACTATATATAACATGATTGACAAACAACTAGTATTCACTTTAAAACGAGTTATCATGACATTCTACAACCAATTTTGAAATCTTTATTCTATTACATGTTTTACCCCAGCAAAAATATTTGAAATAATGGGTAGGACATGGGAACTAGATGATGATGATTTTCATTACTCAAATAACCCTAACAAAAGATTCAATCAAGAATACAATAAAACAATGAGAGAGAAGTGGAATTGGCGTGTTAGGAAGGCTGAAGCACTGGAGCAAAAGTTAGCTTCAATAGGGCTTAAACGCCCAAAAGAACGTGCTATGTCAATGCCTCGCAGAACTCCACAAGAGTTTAATTTTGCTCTTAATTGTTTTCGCGAAGAGAACAATCAGATGCAAATACGTTACCATAGGGTAGAATATGATATACATGGCAGTACAAGATTTAGATCCAAGTGGGATTCAGACTGTGAAATGTCCGATGAAGATTAATATTTTTCTTATAATAAGGTAAGTAGGTAGGGTCATAAAGATTCCCCCCCCCCCCCCCCCCCGAAGGTACTTGGGGGTTTGCAACTATATAAGTAGCCCTTTCTTTTGTTATTAGACTACACCATATTTAATGTCGAGTAGTAGAAACTCAGCTTGGTCTTTACTCCTTTCAAAAGAACCAAGTAGCCAGAGTTCAAATCATACCAGTTTTTCGAGTGATACCAGTGATTTCAAACTAGACGAGCTAAATCCGCACCTTCTTGTAAAGCTTAATGATGATTTCTGCAGTGTGAAATATTCAGATCCGCGAGAATATTATTGCAGTTTACGCCGAGAATGGTCACATCGGATTGCCGAATCAGAATGTCTTGTTCGTGACTTGGAAAATCTCAACGCTCCAATCCTAACAAATCACTCCCTAACCATGCCTCGAGTAGGTCCAGCAACTTGCGAGATGGCCGTACAAAGGATTAGAAAAGAAAACAACAAAATGCTGGCAAGACGTTGTAGATTTTACATGCTAAAGTTGGCTGAAGAACAAGCATCATCAACCGGTAGAGAACTAACATCTCCTGAAAAAATATGTGTGTTAAGAGACCGCCAATACCGTTCTGAGGACGATATTGAGGACTTCTATTCTGATGACGATTAGGGTCTATTTAGGCTCACTGTCTTAGATTATGGGTCATTTAAGTTTCGGACTAAGGCTGTTAATTTGTATTTTTATTTTATGATGAAGTCATAAATTTGAATTAGTTTGGCATGTTTTTAATTCTTCAATTTTTATTGTTAAAGTCTATTATTAATTGACAATTTCACAAATAAACACAAATAAATTAATACATAAAGGGTGCGGATTACATTATAGGGGAAAAGGTACAACTTGTAAAAAACATAATCCATAGAAATATTAAACTTAATGAACAAAATACATATAAATAATGAACAACAACAACATAGCACAAATAATCTTCCACAATTTAAGTTTTTCTTTCAAAGCTATTTTCTCGTGTTGAGCCTCTCTAAGTTTAGCCTTCAAAGAAATTTCGTTTTTTTTTAATGGAGCAACACCTCCAAACCTTCAATTTTTTCTTCAGCTTCCACAAGCTTAAATTCCGAGTCCAACTTAGCGGTATCTCTAGAGATACGTGAAGTCGCGGTATCTCTATCCAAAATTGGATTTTTAAACTTCGCCGCCACCGTTTTATCCACGTGAATGCTATCTTCCCACCGAAAGTATTTGTAACCGCCCATATCCTATAAACATTACAAGAAAATCAGTTTTTTAAAGTAAAATATATGGATAACGTGAAAAAAAAACACTAAAAAATGTAAAAACACTTTCTTCGGGCACTTTACAACGCAAAAAATGACGACCCGGATTATCGGGGGTCTTTGATGTTTTTAGTTTACAGTAATAACTGCATTCGCAAATATTGGATTGTAGAGCAAACATTGAAGTTTCAAAACTTTGAGACATGTTTTTGGAAGTGCAAAAGTGTGTTGAAAGGGTGAAGATGGAGGAAATGAAAGAGAAGAGAATGCATGTGGTGTACACTTTGGCCCTTTCACGCACATAATCTGTGCGTGAAGCCTAGTTTTTTTTTTTTTTATTTTTTTAATGGGTTAGTTTGGTTCCAATTTTTTTTTTTTTTGGATTACAAAAGTGCCGGACTCATAATAAGAAGACACTTTTCGAGCAAAACCAGGTATATTTTTCTTTACAAAAAAAAAAAAGAAAAAAATAGAGGTACGGAGTAATAAAAACTAATCGAAATAAGTTGGTCAAAACTGGAAAATGGTGGCATACCAAACACGCAACACAAAAAAGGAAGAAAAAAAAAACACGCAACACAAAAAAGGAAGAAAAAAAAAGCACGCAACAGAACTTGTTTAATGCTTTTGGTGAACGTAAAATTTAACTGGCTAATGAAAATTTGAGAATTGCTTGTTTGTTAGAGCCGTATCACCAAAAAAAAAAAAAAAAGGATAAATAGAATTAATAATAAGGAGTAGTTAAAAGACGTAAAAATTCTCAGACAAAGTATATTTTAATCAAGTCCAATAATCAGTTTATTCATGAACAGAGTGGCAACTGTTGATAGCTAATTAATCAATTTCATCACAACTATCTACGACTATAATTTTATTAATTATATCTATCGTATTACATATTTATATACACACACACTTGTATTGTGTTTTAGTGTTCCATGCTTTATATGCTGCTGTAAGGCTGTTGATAGCCAATTCAGAATGTGGAAACTGTGTGATTATGAGGGAAGAAAAAATTGTCTACTCCAAATGCGCTAAATGGAGGAATTTTGTCTTAAACAAGATAATTAATAATGGATGCAAGCATCTGCAAATGTCGGCACCATTTCAATATATAAACTTATATCTTTTACTAATGTTCGACGATTTATAGTTTTTAAAATTAAAAGTGCACGTTAATTAAAAATTCTGGAAGTTGGAATAACACATCGTGCCTTGTGTAACGCTTGTACGTACTACTATAATACAATATCGTTATACTACAAGCTCATTTGCACATCATGTACGACGTCAAAAACGAATCTCTCGCGTGTCAACAATCTCGTAATGCTTTGCTCTAATATATTCCCTCCATCTCAAAATGTTTGTCGTCGTTTTTTTTTTTAAAAAAAAAAAAAATTAGCTATCTCAAATTATTTGTCATTTTAAAAGTTTAAGAGTAGACTAATTGTATTATTTTTCTCATTTTATCCTTAGTAGTAATTATTCTTGAAAACTACAAACACTTCAATTATGGGTGATGACACATAAATAAAGCAAATATTCAATGAAGAGAAATTTTAAGAATAATAAGGATAAAATAGAACATAACTGCTTTAATTAATATTTTCTTAAATGACGTATAAAAGAGAAACACGATAAAAAAATCAGAGATAGAGCTTCATTTTGGCACAATTTTTCATTTTGACACTTCAACTAGCAGTTGTCTCAATTAGACACTTCAACAAAATTTAATGTGTTTATCCATAGAATCACTCAATCAATATGTTAATATATAAAGGTATAAAATTATTTCATATGGATCTTAAAAATTCATTTTAAATGGATTCATTGAAAAGGAGGTTTATGTGAAACAACTTCCTGGTTTTGAAAACTCTAAATTGCCATTATCGTACTTTTAACCTTAATATTATTAGTGAATAGTGTAATGCCCTTGTAACTGCTAAGAGGTGTTTATTTTTCCTTTTAGATATCATATTTCATTGGTGGATATTTGGATAGGAACTTTGATGGATCATTTGTTACACCCCGTACTTTTATACGTTAAGTTTCCTCATGAGTTGGTTACTATAGATTCAGAGAGTGGAGTGATCTTCGAGGTTATATGTGATTAGACGTTCATCTTGAGTATATAGAGGTTTAAGTTCATGATTGGCATGTGTTGGAAGGATTAGAGGATGAACGAATCGAAGAGAATACGTTTCGTCGGAATTGATTTTGGGAAGTGAAAAATATGGACCATATTTTGGAAATACGGACCATATTTTAAAATATGGACCATATTTTAAAATATGGACCATATTTCCTTAGACGGAAAGTGGGATTTTCAGCCTGAGAATTACGATCCAAGATTCAGACCATATTTGAAAATACGGTCCGTACTTGTGACCATATGTTTAAGTCGGCTGCCGTTGTTTTTATTTTTTATTTTTTATATATATTTCTTATAATTATCATTTTATCCGATTTTCTCCACTTCCCCAGATCTCCAACTTTCTAGAAAACCCTCTCCATCATATCCAATCAACCCCTAAGTGAAATCAAGGATCAAAAGAGGAAATCAAGTGTTTAAAGGTTCTAAAGTGATTATGGAAGCTTGTTTCTCCTCTTGGTAGTGGTTTTGGAGGATACTGCAAGGTGAAGCACTCTTGGAATTGATGTATTCTTGAGTTTTGAGGTAAGATCTATCTTAACTCCATGTTTATGAGTTTATATAACGGTTATGCTAGGTTTGGAGGGAAAGGAGTTGGAAGAAATGTTCAAACTTGAATTCGAGTTTGTGTAGAGATGTAATCTAACTTGAGTCATGTTGTAAGTATGTTTTTAAGCTAAAACCTTGTGGTAAGGATAGTAGTTGGTGTTGAGATTGTATTGAGGATGTTATATATACTTGGTATAATTGGAAGAAGAAAATGTATAAATGTTGTATATAAAGTGTATATTTGGCTGTTTTGATGTAGATGTTTGGGTGAGTAGTGATGTGGAATTAAAGAGACTTATATGAGGTTATTGTTGTGTTGTTGGCTGCTAGGTGTATTGTAGTGACTAAGGAGATTGGAACACATTTCGACGCTCATCAGGATTTTTGCCGACGACTCGAGGTATGTTAAGGCTAATTTTTAAGGCTAACTTTTTTCTTTTTTGGCATGATCTTTATGAAGGAAACGTAAATGTAATGCTACTCCACAATGATTCTATTCTTAGTAGCTAGGGATGTTCCATGTTGATTCATGTTTCATAAGTTTGTTTTCGGGCAGTGCCTCATCGAACATCTTATGATTCATAGTAGTCTTCTATTGATGAAAATGTTATCTCATAACGACGTTCGAGGCACACCACCTTACATCACTCCGATGTTTAGATGTACTCTTATCATATTCATGCATTGCATTATATATGTGTGTGTACAGACCTATGACCCCTCAGGCATTATATACGTGTATATTATGTATTATCTATATATCGGGTATGGGGAAGGTGACGGCGTTATATACGCACTACCATCCGATCACCGGTCATTCAGCCACGATGAGATTTACCATGATGCCCACAGAGTTTTCATGACACGGCGATGCCTCCACAAGAGGCTTGACGGGCATTATATACGCATATATATATGTATGACTCCTATGCATGCATGAATAATATTTATGCATATCATTGGCCCTCAGAGGCATCTCAGACATAAAGGTTGCATTCATTTCATCCTATGTACATTTATGTCTCTTTTATATTACTCTCGTGCCTTATATACACAAGACGGTCCGTACCGACGTCCCTTCGGGGCGCCGCGTTTCATGCCCAGTGTTACACCGTATTTTTGTACATTCGAATATTCCGGAAAGTTAACGGCGGGAAGTTAAGGACGAGGTTGCTCTTAGGAATGCATGGCTGCGTATTCACTTTATCGTAAAGACATGTAAATTTGGGGTAAGGAGAAAGGGAGGCTAAAAGTCGGGAAAAAGGAATTTTCATGAAATGGCCAAAAGGCCTAGAGGCCGTGGGCCCCACTTATAATATGACCAATATTTTTGTGCCATGTGATGGCACACGTGTACATTATATACTATGAGTTATATATATATATATATATATATATATATATACAAAGATTGCTATGCAAGATTTATTCATCTTTAGAGAATTAAAGAAAAGTCTAGACCGGCCACATGCATCTATATATATGTGTGCGTGTGTAAATTATGAAAGGCAATTCATTTGCCATAATTAGAAAGTTCAAGCACAGGAGAAAAGAAAGAAGGAAGGAAAAGAGAGAGAGAGTCCCCGGCCATGGCCGGCCGAGAGAGTGGCGCCCTTCTTTGCTCATGGAAAAATTATTTTTCTTCTAGTTTGCACCAGTCGAAGGCCCCATTTCATGGAGTGGTTGTCGGAGCAAGCAAGGCATCCTGTCAATGATTCATGCCCCAGCTTATATAAGCGGCCATGACCAGTGTTCAATTCTTATTCTCACAAGGGCAGCGTTGACGTTGAATAGGTTGTGCAGGTGTTGAAATGGATGAAATTCATGATGTCAGGTATGTCGGTGTGGCCGAAATACGTAGTAAGGTATGAAGGCAGAACTGAATTATTTCAGGTCAATACGTTAGCCAAGAATTATTCATGCGTACGTTAAGGCATGTAAACATAAATGAACTTCATGGAAATACAAAGGCGTGGTTACAGCCGGTAGGTGGAAGTAAAGTGTAAAGTGTTGGAGTAAGAATTAATTGTTCAAATATGCTTGTGTGTTAAGTTGTAATGCGTAGAAAATGAATGAAACTCATGAAATTGTATGTTTGGAGGTCGTCTTGCATGGGTTGGCCTGGGCCTGCCTACGCTAGACCAATTTTTATGTAATATTTGGTTGTTGTTTACGAGCGGGGAAGAAAGAAATGTATTGTTATTATTCTTATTGATTTGGAAGGTGCTGGGCGAAGTAGTATGTTGATTGAATCGTTTTGAAAGTCACATGACCCGGAATACGAATGGAACGTCATAGTAAGATTGTTGGCATTATTGTTGATATCGTGGCCGCAGTTCCATTCTCGGATTGGCGTTCGTCGATTAAAACGGAAGCCGAGTTGGATTTTTGGGCATGGTATATTTACAGGGGAAGTGCTGCTTGAAATTTCGGTAGCCAAGTTCATTTGAGAATCCAACTCTAAAGGCTTCTAATCAAGGCTTGGTAAACAGGATCAAATCAGAGATTTCATGATTTGCAACGCGAATTTGGTTGAAACAAGAGTGCAAGAGGTGTGTAAGACCTTACTTTCTTTCTTTACATGTCCTAGACGTATAGGCCGATTTCGCGCCTAGACTTCCCTAACTCTAGAAATCCGAGATTGAAAAATAGTTACTATTCATTCAAAGGGCATTGAACCAAAAGTGCTTCGAATATGCTGTTAAAGGTCGAAACACCTTAGGACTGTGAAGAACACAACCCGATCACCCTAAGACTTCCATAAGCAACATCATGAAACGTATTATACGTAAATTGTATACGCCGCCTCATTTGATCCGATAGGCCCAATTATTCCCGAATTCCTCCGTTGTTCCATTAGGCTTATTTCCGTACTCACAGTCAATGAAAAGCTCTCGGTTATCATCCCGACCGCCAAACAACAGTTGTTTTTTAACTAAACCTTTGACCCCAACGCATGATTTTCCTTACTAAAAGTTTACAAGTGTTTCTAAAAATGTTTATTTTTCTTAAAAAACCAAGCTTTACAATATCAAGGTCTTAATGACTAAAACGACGACTATGGCTCTATGATAAATTACGATGCCAGACAAGATAATGGTTCATGTATTTAGAACAAGGATATGTTCTTAATACGAATACGACGACATGAACTCGTTAAGCTATTTTTGAACAACGATTATTTTTCAATGGTTTTAAAGTAAACGAAATGATGCCTTGTGGTCCGCCTTATACTCCCTTTAGTTATCCTTCATTGACAAGCCTCGCCTTTAGTATTAGTTCTTTTCAAGGCGAGATAAAGCGCCCATGGTTATTCTGATAATAAAATCGGAGGTTACCGACCTTACGTCTACTCCGATAGCGTTATAGCTTTTCCGGGCCCCATGCATGGCTTATGTGATAATGCATATAACACCCGATATTGATGAATGTATGTGTATACACCGTATACGTGGGGAACGGGATAAATCGTGTCCACCGATTCGGTTCGGGCGCTTATCATCCCGGACGCGGGATGCCCGGACGCGGGATATGGGAGCCCCCTCGCACGCGGGCGTCCGTATATGTGCTATATATATATATGTATAATATGATACATCGGGATACTCGTTGGGGAGGGGGGGGGAGAGTCGGCGAATTCCCCGTCAGAATCGTGCAAAAGTACCGTTTTCCGAAAAGCATCCGTTTTCTATGTACAAGACTAAGAATACCGTGTTCAAAAAGAAGCTAGGCATGCATGGTATCCGCCCTCGCCGGCACGCACATGTATAAAGTTTCGTCAATCTATGATATGCCTTATATTTCCACGAAGCATCGTCCATATGTACAGGTTATCCTTTATCTTCATCACGTGCATTTTATGATCCCATGGTATTGTTGTTCATACATATGTTCTCGTTCATATTATTGTTCATGTTCTTACATGACCAAGACATTGCTCGTGATCGACCCTCTTCTTCGGGGGTCGCGTTCATGCCACGCAGGTACACCTGCATTTGATAGAAGCCGTGATAGAAGTGTTCCAAAGAAGTTGGCAAAGCTCCATTTGGCCCTGGGTGAAGCCGAGTCATAGCACACGTGCTGTGATTTCATTGGCGTTTATAGACTTTACGCATGCAGTCGTGGGTTTCGGAGTCAGCTTTGTACCATGATACAAATTTTGTATAGTCATATATTTTATTTGATTCTAAAGCAACAAAGGAATATTTGCAGTAGTCTTGTTGGCGAATATTTGTCGAGATTTCAAAAAAAATTAGTACGTAGTAAGAGTCGGGGTTCGCTCGGCCTGGGCTACGGGTCGGGTGCCCATCACACCCTAACGAGATCTAGGTGTGACAAAGCAGGGGTTTAGGTAGACAAAGCCGACGATCCGCCCCCGTAGGTCATCGTTCGCCCATTGGAGCACCCTCTTGCTCCGAGCTTGCTTTTTCTGTTTTTGGTACGTTATACTTTTGTGTGCATGCGGGTATGGCGGCGCCCTGTCCCAACCTTATTATGTCATATACTTCAGTAGAGGCTTGTAGACAGTCATGGTTTAGTTAGACGTTGTATGGGCCCCTCAGCCTATATTTTTGTTGTATAGTATTTCATGATGGCCTTGTCAACTTGCACAGTTTTGTCTAGCATAGTTCTATGGTATGTCTTTTCGGGCTCATCCCCTTTTCAACATATTTCTCTTATGATTTAGCAGATTTCCATCTGATGACCCTCGGAGTCCACTCTTGTTTATGATTATGATGTGAAAGTATATTTAACGGTGCTAGACAGGTAGGGCTCGGGGGCCCGTCATGGCCCTTCGATTTGGGTCCTGACATCATCCCTTTTTTCCGAAAAGAAATCCCCTAAGGTTTCATTAAAGTACTCGTTACTGTTACCACTCATAACATTCTAGTTCTTTCCTGAAGCTATGTCTCAACCATTTAACATATCCAAGGAATTCCTTGGTTGTTGATTTATCCATTGGTTGATATATCTAACTTAACAATGTGTGATCGTCATAAAATATTTACACCACCTTTTACGTAACATTATTGATAGCCTAATGGTTTAATTCTATATGCCTAGAAGGGGGGAAAATGATGATGTTTAGATAATTCTCGAATTTCACATTTAAAAGAAGATGAGTTTTTATTCTTAAATAACTCCGGTAACAAGTGTTTTAAAGAATAAGAACTGGATTGAATTAATTGTATATTAGTTTTCAAACTCTCATTTCTTCAAGAAAATGAATAGAGATTGTAGAATGCATCTAAAAAAAAAGAGGATAACTTTTTGTGATTTGTACATGGAGGTTGTCTTTCTAGTAGCTTTTTTTTGTTATTTGATTTGTAGGGAAAGGTGGATTTCGACGAGAATGAATGCAAGAATAGGATAGACAAGTCAAACTATGCTAAGAAAAAAATTTCTTTTTCTGATCAAGAACGTGCAGGATATGTAAGGTGATATAATTTACTTGGCATAAGATAAATTTATTTTATGATTTCAAACTGAAGTTTTTGTTTTTCATAGGGAGGTGAAAATATTGGCAGCTCTTAACTTGATATTACAATTTGGATTTATGTCTTTTACTAAACAATAGAAAGAGAATACAGCTTGCAACAAAGGAAGATAAATAAGAAAACGATTGACTGGAAGAAACAAAAAGGAATGAAAGAAAAATTAAAGAAGCATATGCAAATGGTCAATAACCAAACGCACTTGGAATATTTGAGGGCCAACATATTGAACAAGATTACCTTTGACTGAGGACAACTAAAATAATCTTCATTTTTTAGTGATTAATATTGATGGTTGACCCAAAATTAGTTGACTCTTATAGGTACACTTCAAGTGACACAAATCCGACGTTAAAGGACAATATATTTTATCTCTAAATAAAAGTTGCATAGTCGCAAATTGATACTTAACAACTATATTTTTTTTATTTAACATGTGACAATGTTTTCTTAAAATCAAGTAATCATTTTAAAGTAATTCCCGTAAAGTGCAATGAAAATGAAGCTCCTCTTGAGAATATCGACCACTACAATAGTTGACCAAACAAGAAAAGGTATAGTAAACCATAATCTTCGATATTCATGTTTAAGTGAATATTTTAATTTCTGACATGAAGTTGTTACCCTTTTGCACAACGTCGAATGATTGACAGCCATATATAAACGGTTTTCTTGAAATTTATTTTGAAAAACATGCAACAAATTATCTAAGTCATTATCCATGAGAAAATTACTACCTTTAACTAGAAGCCATGCTAAACTTTAAAAATACTTTAGAAGAGATTATTTATAAACTAATTAAAGAAAAGAAAATAATAGAGAAAGAAATTTGTACTACCTAAACCGGCTGATTTCTTTGATTAGAAAATAGCCGAAGACAAGAAAAGAAGAAGACATATTTCCAGCTAAACCATGTATATATATATATATATAACTTTTAGAAAATAAGGTAAGAAAAAACTATTGGAAATAAGTTGGTCAAATTGGAAAATGGTGGCATACCAAACATGCAACAGTAAGACCAAAACACAAACACGCAACACAACAGCTTGTTCAATGTGTTTTCTTAGATCCCCTATTCATAAAAATAAATTCAAAAAAGGATAAAAAGAATTGAAAATAAGGACTAGTTAAAAGATGTAAAAATTCTTGGACAAAGTATAATCAAGTGCAACGATCAGTTTATTCTCGAACAGAGGGGCAAATGTTGATAGCTCATTAATCAAGTTCATCACAACTCTCTACGACCATAATTTTATTAATTATATTTATCGTATTATTTATATACACACACACTTGCACCGTGTGTTAGTGTTCCATGCTTTATATGCGGGCCATGCGGCTGTAAGACTGTTGATAGCCAATTTAAAATGTGGAAACTGTGTAATTATAAGGGAAGAAAAAAATAGTGTACTCCAAATGCACTAAATGGAGGAATTTTGTCTTAAACAAGATACTAATTAATAATGGATGCAAGCATTTGAGAATGTCGGCACCATTTCAATATATAAACTTATATCTTTTAATAATGTTCGATGATTTGTAGATTTTTAAAATTAAAAAGTGCAGGTTAATTTAAAAAATCCGGAAGTTCGAACTAACACATCATGCCTTGTGTAATGCTTGTACCGTTGTAAGTACGTAAGTATCATATAATATCGTTAAACTTCAATGGCTCTTTTTGCACATCATGCACGACATCAAAAACGAATCTTGCGCGTCAGCAATCTAGTAATGCTTTGCTTTAATATATTTCTACCATCTCAAATTATTTATCGCGGTTGCTAAAAATAGTTGTCTCAGGTTATTTGTCATTTTTTATTTACGAGACATGATTAATTACGTTTTTTTTTTCATCTTATTCTTAGTAGTAATTGTTACTTCAATCTTAAGATATAAATAGGGGTGAAATAATTTTAATTTTTTTTTTTTTTTAATATTTTCTTAAGTGGCATGTAAAAGAGAAGCACAACAAAGAGTTTGAGATCAGAGGGAGTATATGCAAATTCTTCATAGCTTACGTTCTGTTGCTTTTTTTTTTTTTTTAAGCTAATCATTCACCAATTTCGCAGCAAGTTAAAGGTCGGTAACACTTGGATGACATCATTCAACACTGATCAATTTTAATTTGGGAGGCAAGACACGTCGCACTTGCTAATTGGACTGATCCACCTATTCACTCTGTCCAGATACACAACATTTTTTCTGCGGATTGCCCTTCAAAGGCACTGGCCTTTCATTTTTGTCCCTCAAATTGGTAGTCTTTAATTTTTGTCCTTCGCCTAATATTCCGAGGTCCTGAATTCAAAACCTAGCTCAATTAAAAAAAAAAAAAGAAAAAAAGGAATTTCACAAGGCAGAGGTTTGGATTCGCAAGGCAGAATTTTGCATGGCAAGTTTTGAATGCAAAACTCTATCTCAAGGTAGAGTTTGAAACTCTGCCTGAGGTAAAGTTTTGCATTCAAAACTCTGCCTGAGGCCTAATTTTGGGCCGAATAGGCATAACTTTACTACGAAACTTCGTCTTGCGATTTTTTTTTACTGAGTCAGGATTTGAACCCCAAACAAAGCTCTGCTGTCAAAGTGGCCGGCTAACCGATAAATCCGGCCCGCCACGGCCGCCTGCAGACCACTAAGAGATGTAAGGGGTCGGGCTAGGTGGGATTTATTAGGGGGCGGGCCGGACAAGGTGGACGACCCACGGCCCCCCACCGAGCCTTGGGTGATGGCTCACGGCACGGCCGACCCCGCCACTTCAAATAAAAAAACAAGATAAGTACTACATTTATTACTAATAATAAGTATTTTAAAAACATTGTATCCCAATAAATTAGAAGTCTTTTTTTAAGAGCACTTTAGTTTTCTTTAAAATTGTATTTTAAAGCCAGACAATCTTGTTTTCTCAACAATCTTTGATACATTTCTCGTATACAAATATACCTGCGATAGTATTATCCCAACATTACCTTTAATAAATTTCATGCCTTTTCACAAGTGTGTATGCAACACACCGGTACCCCCCTCCACCCCCCCCCCCCCCCGTAATAGGCTAATACCCGACGCTCCCGGACTTGTGGAGATATATGTCACCACAATGTTGACATTTAACATGTTCCTCATTTACTCGCTCAAAATGCATCCACACCGCACTTGAAGTTGATCTTCGAACTCGAGGAGAAGGTGGAGGTGAAGTAATGTACACTAGTTGAATAGCAAATTTAGATAAAGAGAGGATTGTAGAAGAATTGTGTGAAAATGAAGAAGAATGGAGGGGTATTTATAGTTTGAAAATATGACCAAAGTGCAGTTATTCATAAATTTAGGGGTTCAAATAAAATTGGCAACGACTAGTTTTTTAAATTTACAACGGCTAGCTTTTTGAATTTGACGACGACTAAACTTTTTTTTAATTTAGCAATTTTATCATTAGTTGTAAATGTTAATTTTATTATTAGTAGTAAATGTAAATGTCTATTTTTGTATTAGAACTTAAAAAAAAAAAAGGCCCGGCCCACTTAGCCCACTACGTACCCCTACCCGGGTAGGGGCTGGGCCGGACACCTCTTTCCCGGCCCCAACCCGGCCCACTAACTATGGCCCGGCCCGGACCACTTGACACCCTTACCCCAAACCTCATGACATTAGCGAAGGACAAAAATTAAATACCACCAATTTGAGAGACAAAAATTAAAGACCAGTGCCGATGAAGGATAATCGTGCAAATGACCCGATAAACAACGAAAGGAGTTGCAAGTGGAATTGTGGAGTAATTAGGATCATCATGGATGTATTTGCTTACTCTCTAGATTTGGGCTATGTTTCAAGAAATTGGACTAGGACAAAGACAATTGCTTTATGGACTCATTTGGGGCAAGAGAAAGGATATAGGCATAAAGACATTTACACTTTTGTCCTTATTTTGTGCTGGTCTTTAATTTATGTGCCCAATAAAAAATAAAAAATTTGTAGGGCATAAGTTTAAATTTTCATATCATAATATCTTACAAGTTAAACCTTGGGCAATTCACAGGAATGCCCCTCATTCGGGGTTGTATTTAATTTTTATCCCTTAAATTGCTGGTCTTTAATTTTTATCCTTCGCGTAGAAACCCTGAGGTTCTGGGTTTGAACCCTGGCTCCGGTATAAAAATAAAAAATAATTTCGCAAGGTAAGGCTTGGAGAAAGTTATGCCAAATCCGTCATTAAGCGCCTTAAGGCATAACTAAAGTTATGTCAAATCCGGCATAAATTTTATGCTTTAAGGCAATTTATAAGGCAGACTTTTATGTCTTAAGGCAACCTCTGCCGGAGACAGTATAAGTTGTCTTGAGGCATAACTAAAGTTATGCCGGATCCGGCGTAACTTTAGTTATGCCTTAAGGCAACTTATGCCGCATAAGGCAGACTTTTCTCAAAATCTTGTCTTCATGAAATTATTTTTATTTTTATGCCTAAGTGGGAATTCGAACTCAGAACCTCAGAATTTTTGGCCACATTTTCAAGCGAAGGGCAAAACTTAAAGACAACCAATTTGAGGGACAAAATTTACAGACCACCCCAAAAGAAGGATAATCTGCGCAAAAAAATGTTAAACCTTGACATGTCTTGAATTACTAAAGAACTTATGCCCCAGCGGTTGCTAAAGGGGCAAAAAAAAATAAAAAAAAATAAAATAAAATTAAAGACCAGACCATTTTTAGGACAGAACGTGCATTTTTATGTCTGGTGAACTCTGTCCTTGGACATTCTCAGATTCCTTGGAGAATGACGAACGAGGTACAAAACATAAAGAAATTAGTACGATTTACTTGCAACAAAGGTAAAAAGGCCCAATCGAGCTGCTGATTATATGGCTTAACATGATTATTGCACAATGATTTTTTGGAACTTCCCCATCAAATTGGAGGTATTACGAATAATAATGGATGACATTTATCACTATATCGAGTTTTGAAGAGGAAGAAGACTGATTTCATCTATGAACCTCAATGAATGCACACTTCGTATGGATAGGTAGAATTTAGTCCACGGATTCATATTTCACCTTTGTACAGAATGGAGACAATATTTATTGGAGGACCAAAAAAAAAACACTCCTCTCTATCATGTTTTAGTTCATCACTATATAACATACACCATAAAGACATGCACTTGCATCCAAATTATATTGAGTTGGATATGCATAGAGTTTTTGAGGAGGTTCGGTTTTATGTTCTCTATTTTACTTTTTGCTTCGTAATATACATGTATTGAATGAGTAATAAAATTTTTACATTAGTAGTTGCAAAGAAAAGTAAGTTCTTTATAAAGTGTTGGGTACTCTTAAAGGTGTGAGACCTTTTGGGTAAAACTGTGGATTTGGCCTAAAGCGGAAAATATCACACAATGTTTAGAGTATTTTTGAACTGTTGTAGCCCAACAATTGATATCAGAGCCATGATCAGGCGAGATGAGTATGAAGATGACGGAGTGATGGTGTAGGGCCCGACTTAGTGTCGTTGCTTATCTATGGACCGGTTTGCTACTTACATGTAGTTTCAAAGATGCATACACAAAAAAGAAGCTAGTGGACTTTGGTGGTCATAAATACTTCGTTGATGTGGGTGATACAAAGTTAATCACTCTAAATTAGCCCATGAATGATGATGAGTCATTTGGAACTTAATTCAAGGAGAGATTGTTGGGTGTATGTAGACAAAATCTCATATTAGTAGCTACAAAGAAAAGTAACTTACTTATAAGGTGTTGAATACTCTTAATTGTGTAAGACATTAGACGATGCAAGCTTAAGCCCAAAGCGAACAATATCATTGTTTGCACAACGAGGTAACAATGGAAGAAATATCCAAGTCAAAACTTCCCACACTATTTGAACCAAGATAAGATAAAAAACATTAACAAATGAAAATCCGGACAACAACTATACCGGCAATAAAATAGCAAAACAAGCAAAAGTAAATCATACAAAAGACACCAAATTTACGTGGTAAAACCCCTTCAAGGTGAAGAGCAAACATCCACAAGACCTCCGGCCCACAAAAGCTCCACTATAATCAACAAGAGTTAAAATAATGTTATCCAAATGGATACAACATCAATGCCAAACATGGAGCAACAATACATAAAAGATAACACCAAAACTAGTGAAGGAGAAGAGAAATCATCCCTAAAAACGAGATACTATTTGTACTCGAAAACTGGAGCTACAGACCACAAAATACAATCTTCACCGTTGAAATCCAAGAACTAGATGTTAAGAACCCCCAGTTCAAATTTCAGCACGATCCAACTGTTAACGAATCGGTAAATGCAATTTGAAGCGGACTGTTGTAGTTGATTTTCACTGGTCCGAAAACCACCTCCTCTCTCAATTTTTCTCTCTATATGGTTGCCATTAATTCACTCTCGTGTTATGAAAATAATATCTAAGTTGATCTCTTATATAGAGGATTTTAGGACAAAAGTAGCTTGATTCAAATTGGATTGGGTTTTATTAATCCAATTCCACATAAGAAGGGAAAACCCCAAAACCCAATAATCATATCATGTTAAGAATATCTTTGAGTTGTTTTAACCAAACACAAGATGAGCGTTGAGGATCAATATCAAACGCTGCCACCACAAACTGACTTAATAATTAAAACGAGAAACCATTCAAGGAGTGACTCCACATATGTTACAAGTTACAACCATCGATCTTCTTTTTAATAAATGCAAATCGACACAAATATAAGCACCCTTTCGTATATCTCCTCTTATACACGTAAGGTAACGTTTCCATAAAAAAGGACAAATTAACATAGTTAACAAGCATAAATAGATACATATATTATCGTTTTCTGGTTGTTCTTATTCAGAGGATAATAGGGAGGACGAAGGGGGAATTAAAGTAGTTTAAGGAGTACTAACTTGAAGAATTACTTTTCCAACATTAGAGCTAGAAAATAGAGATGTTAAACTCTCCAAAAAGCTCTCAATACCATTATAAATTTTGTGTTTGGACTTTATTTTGCCCTCTTTCAAGTAAACTTCTTTTAGATTTCCATGGATGAGATTCAAATCTCATCCATTCATGAACTCATGCACGAAGAAAACTGAAGAAGAAACAAGGGAGAGGAGAGAAAATGAGATATTTTGTATATTGATTGTGATTGTGAATACAACTCCACTTTCTTATAAAACAAACTCACATGCACACCAATGTACAATTCTAACAAACTAACTAACTCACCTTTATAGCCAAGGGCGGATCCACCCTAAAGGGTGGGGGTGGCATGGCACCCCCTAGATTAATATTTTTTTTATATACTTATGTTGTAATTTGCTTAAATTAAGTTAAATATTTAATCCTGTCACCCCCCGTCTTAAATTAGACAAAGGTGCCACAGCTGGTAGACACAAGTTTGAATCTTGAACATTTTCCGACTCCCGTTTTTCTTTGTATTTTTTACTTCCTTTGAACTAGTAATTCGCTTTTCAGCTCTCCCAATTTTCTATTTATCTTTTTATATTTATATTGCCTTCCCTCTTTTCTATTATTTTATCTGTGATCTCTAGCGAGAACACACAAATAGAAACTTCAAAATCCCTTAAATTACGCATTTCTCTTAATCTCAAATCTATGAGTATTTAAATCGAAAAACTTGGGTCTCAATGAGAATTTTGGATTGAGATCAAAATTCAATTTTTTTGTTTCATAATTTCTTTTGTTTATTACTCCCTCCGTCCATGTTTACTTGTCTATATTTGACTTGGACACTCTTAATAAGCAACAAAAAACAAAATGAGAAATGAATTGGAGTACTTAATAATATGGGTAAAATAAGTATAAAATGTTAAATTAAGTCTTGGTTTTTCAAACTATATAACTTACAAGTAAAAGTGGACATATATTTTTAGTATAATGGACAAATAAAAATGGACGGAGGGAATGTATTATAAAAATTTATGCTATTGTATAATTGTTAAATTTAAAATCACTTTACTAGTTGAATTGTGATGGAAATTTTGTAAGCATTGATTAGAAAAAATATGAAATTTATGATTTATTTTTGAGAACTTGTAGTTTATCTAATTCTACATTTACTTATGGGGTGTATTTACCTATCGAAGAGTTTTTCTATTATTTGTCTTATTTTGATTGGTGTAATTCCCTTATTAAACATGTTATTTTACTTGTGCAAATTCATTTTTTAATATATATATATAAGAGATGCAAGTTCCTTGGTGAAAATGTTGATTTTACTTTTGTTGTTAATGGGTGTGATTCCTTTATTAAGATGCTAATTATGTTCGTTTCTTGATTTTTGAGATGTAATTTCATATTTGCAATTTAAAAAGTAAAAGGCCTATTAAGTTTACCCGAATAAACTAAAAAGAGATGGATCCGACCCAAATACACATTCCTACCAAGATGTACATTGAAGAAAATTGTGGCACCCGTCACCTTCAAATCCTAGATCTGCCTCTGTAATTACAGCTAAGCAACAACTAATTACAATCAAATATAACGACGATATACACTGTGTATACACTGATATACATTCCGAGTATACACCTAACATACTATACCGATATACATCAGTTTCTAATGTTACGCCCTATTTTGAACGGGTCCAAGATAGTTTGCAACTTCCCGGTTCTTCTAACTGGTTTAAAAAGGGTTAGAGTCGCCACCTTGTTTTTCAAGGAAAAACAGGAAACCTGTATGTATTTGTGTGTCCACTCCATTTTTAGTCCACGAAACATATGAGATTCTAGATAAGGGTTTTATTTACCCCATGGGGAAGGTATTAAGCATCCCACAGAGCCTGCCTGAAAACAGTCCTTAAATTTAGTTTAACTGAACACTAGAGGGGGATTATCTATCTTTTTATCATTATTATTACCTGTTTTCAAAATGTTGTGACTTCATGAAAAGCTACACTAGGTGATAATATACTAAGTATATACAGTGTATAAAAATGTATTTATATCAAGTATAGTGTTTATAAAGAATGTATATTAAAAAAAAATATATAAAAGAGAATGTACCTCGTAAGTATAAAAATGTATAAGGATTTGATGAAGTCTTAAGGTTCGTTCCGAGTGTCGTCTTCGGGATGTGTCTCCGGGCACCTGTATAAACACTTAGTAAAAGTGTTAGTAAGAGAATAAATAACTATCGAATGAATTAAAGCAATAATGAATAAACTTAACATAAAAACCCATCTTTTGTACAGGGGAGCTTTGGAAATCGACGGAAATTTCTTCATCGGCCAAAAGTGTAATATTTGTAATAAATTGCAAGATGAAAGAAAAATATATTGGTTAAAAATAATTTGAAAAGTCAAGAAGTAAAGAATGTGACATAAAGTTTTAAAAAGGTGATTTGACATAAAGTATTTCAAAAGTGATTTGACATAAAATCTTAAAAAGGTGATGGCATAAAGACTTTAAAAGGGAGATTTGAAAAAAGTAAGGGTGAAACTTGATTTGACCTTAGGATGTAGTGTATGTAATGTGAAAGTGTATATGTAAATGATGTATATAACAGAAATATATGAATATAAAAAAGAAAATATATGTAAATGTAAATATGATGTAGAGAAAATGTAAAGAGCAAAATGTGTAGAGAAAAAATAAAATAGACTTGTAGTGTGATGGTACAAAAAATGTAAAAAAAAATGCTTGAAAATGTATACATGTATAAAAAATAAAAAATAAAAATTGTAGAGACAACATAACAAAAATATAAAGATAATGTATGAAAAATATAAGGATAATGTAGAGACTATAAAGTGTATTCTCTTTAATGAAAAGTTTCTCCTTCTTCACTTAGTGGTTAGGTAAAATAAGTATGTACATTTATATGTATATAATGTATGGTATAAAAATATATAAAAGAATATAGAGATGTAAAATGATGTAAAGGAAAAAATGTGGGTTAAATTGAAAAAAGATGCATGAAAAATGTAGAGACAATGTATGAATAAATATAAACAAAATTCATGAATAAATGTAAAGACAATACATGAATAAGTGTAGAGACAAATGCATGAAAATATAAAGACAAATGCAAGAATAAATGTAAAGTTAATGTATGAATAAAGACAAATGTATGAATGAATGTAAACACAAATGCATGAATAAATATAAAGACAATGTATGTAATGTATATAAAAAAAATAAAGACAATGCATATAATAAATTTAAAGACAATGTATATAAAAAATATAAAGACAATGTATGAAAAAAGAAAAGAGAAAAAAAATATAAAGAGAAGGGGAAGATGCTAGCCTTGTTAGTCTTCCTATGAAGAGAAAAATATGGAGAGTGAAGAGAGAAGAAAAAAATATATGTGAGGTAGTGTGAAGTGGTGGTGGTGGTCGGAGCAGCAGTGGCGATGGGAGGAGGGACTGGAAAGTGAAGGAGGAAGAAGTAGTGAGGCGTTCGTGACTGGTGGTGGAGGTGGTTTGAAGAGTCGCCGGAGCTCCAAGCTCCGGCGTGGAGGCGGCGGCGGCGGCTGTGTGTGTGGAAAAAAATGAGAGGGGGAGAAAATGTTTAGGGTTTCTTAGGAATAGAGGAGGGGGGAAATCTGAAAATTAGAGTATATAGAAAAATGTGAACCCCTCCTCTTCTTTTATTGACAAAATGGCCCTTATTATTATCCAAAAAATAAAGTGTCACACCCCTTTGTCCCCTAGATGCTACTTTTAATCCCTAGGTTATTATTCAATAGGGTTTTCACTTTTTAACCAATGTGTAAAAATGTATCAACCAATGAATGAAGAGCCCAACCCATCACTTCAAATGTCACCTTTTTAAAAAGTGACAAGACGTTGACTTGATTGAATTTTTTCTCCGCATTTAAGAATTAATTGCTCCGCTTTTTCTGTGTACTGACGGACTGTACTAAAATATATTTAACTAATATATGTATAAATAATAATGTAAGTATAAAATATAAATATTAATGTATAAGATACAAAAATGTCTGCTATAAAATAAAGAAAAAAATTATTAAATGCACAAAAATGGTAGTATTACGCTTTACATGTGCAAAAATAATGATTCTTAAAAATGACAATAAATTTATAAAATTCCTAAAATAAGGATAATTATCGATAAATTGTCGAAAAATGCAAAAATGTGTAAAAATGCCATTCCGTGCTCTTTAACGAATTAGGGCCCCCAAAACGTTAATTTTAAGCATGGCGAGCCAAAATTAGGTGTCAACAGCTTGTCCCTCTTCGATCGGAGACGATGAAAGAGTTTTCGGACGAAGACTTTGACGTGTAGCCTATTTTGGATCGGCAAAGAATTACTAAAGAGATATGTACGGAGAAAGAAGTCAGACTTTGATAGAGCTTTGACAATACTCTCATCCGTCGGCGGGGTTGTGGTAAAAAGAAAAATGATAAAATAAGGGAAGGATTGTTCAGGGCCGAAAAACATTTATGTACCTGCGTCATCGCTTCCAAAATTGCCCCAGTGTCGAGCTACGAGACGCTGGGAAGGTGCAAGATTGTATACTTGCTGGGAAAAGAATGATTCTCATCCCGCTGTGACCGAACTCTACATAGAGCTTCCTACATATCTCGTCAATCACGAGAATCAGGTCAATGTAGTTCGAAAAATGATAACTAATGGATGTTATGGAAAATTTTGATCGTCCGATCAAAATTTTGCCCCAGTGCTATTGGAGTGGTCCTACTAAGTGTAGGACGAAGAACGGTCATGCTTGAATTCGAGCTACCTACATATCCCTGAGATGGGAGTCAGACCGATTGTAGTTCGGGAAAACTTGTTGGGGAGGAAAATGATTCATTGCTAGAGGGGCGACCGAACTCAGAGCCATGGATTGAAATGGACTACGAAGTTGTGTGTCGGGATCCTGATGAAACTTCAGGTTGTGCGCCGAAGCTTTAAATGGAGAGGGGTCCTGGATAGTGTATAAGGACCTTGATGCATCCTCCGGCTTGTGTACCGGAGCCTTGGAATGAAATGATATCTCGTGTTGTGTGCCGAGATCCTGATGCGTACTCTGGTTTGTGTGCCAGAGCTTTGAATGGAATACCTGCATTAGAAGGTGGGCGCCTGAACTGAAATTAAAATACCCGCATTGGAAGGTGGGCTCTTGACTGAAATTAAAATACCTGCATTAGAAGGTGGACGCCTAACATAAATTAAAATACCCGCATTATGAGGTGGGCTGACTGAAATGAAAATACCCGCATTAGAAGGTGGGCGCCTAATATAAATTAAAATACCCGCATTATGAGGTGGGCGCCTGACTGAAATGAAAATACCCGCATTAGAAGGTGGGTGCCTGACTGAAATTAAAATACCCGCATTAGAAGGTGGGTGCCTGAACTGGAATTAAAATACCCGCATTAGAAGGTAGGTGCCTGACTGAAATTAAAATACCCGTATTAGAAGGTGGGTGCCTGACTGAAATTAAAATACCCGCATTAGAAGGTGGGCGCCTGACTGAAATTAAAATACCCGCATTAGAAGGTGGGTGCCTGACTAAAATTAAAATACCCGCATTAGAAGGTGGGTGCCTGAACTGGAATTAAAATACCGACATTAGAAGGTGGGCGCCTGTAATTTTTTTTTTTTTTTTTTTTTTATGTATTTTTTCATTGTTTTTGTTTTAAAGAATACTGGAAAATGAAGAAGTGAAGAGAATCACGTCTTGACTTCAGTTGGTACCAACAATTAGTTTTGTGCATAAGAATTCCATCAATTTTCTTCCCAGCTAACCGAGATTGACTTCAGGATAAATCCTATAACTTCAAGTGGTACCTCAGACATACCTAAGTATCGATGAGATTTGTTTGTCTTGTTTCAAGCAAAGGTTTTGAACTATACCTATACTCATGTTTCAAGTGCCCTCACCAGAAAGAAAGTCCCTTTTTCACACATATTCAGTATTTTTGAACATTGGGACTTCTAGAGAAGTACACTCATACTCAGAAAGATGTTCAAGGCACGCAATTGTGATACCATAAGCTTGACCGTCATGTAAGTATCCACTAATATGAGAACCCTTGGCATAGGATCACGTAGGGCTTGTTATGGGTTTGTAATGTAGGCTTGGGAAAAGAGTAGGATATCATTTGGGTAATGAGTAACTAATCCTTCCCTGAGTATTGCACTATGTCCGTGCTTGGTATTTGTGTGCTCCGACGCTGATCTGCTTCGTTTTGTTGTCCGTTTCTTTTGTACTTGTGCGACTTCTTTTGCAAGTTGGAGCTTTTTTTTTTTTTTTTTTTTTTTTTTTTTGGAGTTCGGGGTTGTATGCCCGAGATTCTATGGGGATTAAGAGAATTGACCTGGGTTGTATGCCTGAAGTCTTGATGCTAATTCCGGGTTGTATGCCGGAGTGTAAAAAATAAAAGGAATAGCGGATTGTATGTCCGAGATCCCGAATGACTGATTTTTTGTGGGCTCCTTCTTGCTTTGGAGGTCGTTCTTCATCTTTATTTTTTAAGATCGTTGAATCTTTTTTTTTTTTTCTTTGGAAGCTTCAGCTTGGATCTCTATCCACGGTTGAACGTTTCTAGTGCACTTACGGAGGTCGGGCCAAGAGAGGACTAGTGCATGTATGCACTCAGAAATGGTATAGTCTTATGATGTGGTTATCAAAGAAAAGGCTTTAGGCTCAAAGGGGGAATGCTAGGGATAATGTTATTTGGTAGGCTAGAAAGGCTCAAACGGGTCAAAGAAGGCCTACGATCCTTTCCTATATCAAGTGTTACTCATAATTTGCCTCAACAGACATTCAGGCCAAGTTCTAGATCACAATGCAATGCAATTGAACGCTGTCTAAAGCTCACCACACAGTGCACATGAAATAATGAGGTTGGTTTTGTTCATGTCTTACAAGCATGCAAGAGAATTTTTCAAGTGTCACTTAAGGTGTGAATGAGAGGTACCAAAAGAATCTATGGTTTACCATGAAGTCAGTCTTCTCCATCATATCGATTGTTATTTGTTTATTTCCTATGCACATTCCTAACTGTGTTGGTACCAACCAAGCCAAAGATATGAATCTAAAAAATATTTTTTTGTATTTTTTGAATAAGGGGTACCGAACCCAAGAAGGGTTGCCTACGTGTCTCATCTTTTATGAGAATCAGGTGCGCATAGTTCGTTCAGAGAGGTAAGAACAAAGAATTTTTTTTTTTTCAAATAATTTTTAGACTTTTTATTTTTTATTTTTTTGAATAATGAATACCGAACCCAAAAGGGCTGCCTACGTATCTCATCAAAGAAGAGAATCAGATGTGCGTAGTTCTTGCAGATAAGATATAAGAAGAGGTGCCGATTGAAGGCGGAGTTTTGCAAGTACTCCGATAGATGGCAGAAGGGTGTGTCGTAGGCACGAGGCTTTGAAAATTATCCAGGAAGGGACCAATCATAGGCTCAGAGCTTGGACAATACTATGGCCAGGCAGCCGAGAAGAAGGATGTCAACCGTAGATGCAGCCTTGACATTACTCCAGTACACTGACAAGATTGTTATGGAGGAGAAGGTCGGACGTTGGCAGAGCTTTGACACTACTCTGCATTAGGGGTGGGCATAAATACCGAAAATCGAAAAACCGAACAGAACCGAACCGAATGAATTCGATTTTCGGTGTTTCGGTTCGGTTCCGATTTTTTTAAATAGCAAATTCGGTGTTCGGTTCGGTGTTCGGTTTCGGATTTTCGATTTTTCGGTTTTTCGGTTTAACCAAAAATTTAATATAATATTTTTTTATACCAATATATAATATATATCAATATCATTACTTCCATGAATCACAACAGATAGGGCTGGGCATAAAATACTGAAAATCGAATTACCGAACCGAACCGGCTATTTCGGTAATTCGGTTTTCGGTTCGGTATTCGGTACTGAAAGATAAAATTTGGTAATTCGGTTTCGGTATTCGGTATTTACAATTATACCGTTTGGTAATTCGGTAAATACCGAATACCGAAATTAAATGTACTGTACCGTACACCTTAAAGCGTAAGGGGGCTAAAGGCCCATTTTAAAACATTTTAAGTCCAAAGGACCAGCCCAAATCCAAAAATGAATCCAATAGAGAGATCACAGATGCCCAGATCCGTAAAACATTAAAAATCCCTAAGACCCTAAATCCCTAACACTTCAGTACTTCATCTTCAATTCATCGTCTCATCGATCATCACTCACACTCAGTTCACTACTTCACTTCACCTTCATCCCTAACCGACATCTATCATCTCAGCCTCCAAAAACGGTATCACCTCAGCCTCCACGCGCTTCAACACCGTGGTCTAAACAAAAATCAAAAGACGGAACAAACATGGATGTATACGCCTGTCCTTGGAAAATTCTTCTTCACATATATCAAGTAATGTAAATAACAGACTAACAAGATCCCAAATGCTTATTTTCAGATTATGGTGACGAAGGCGCTGGCATTGTTTGCGTGAACGACAACGTTTTGAAGTCGATTACTGGTGTTGGGAGAAAACAATGGTGAGATTCACTAATTTAAGCTTCTTTAATAGCTTCCGTATTGTATTTTTTTGATTTTGTTTTACACTTCCAATGCTTCGTTGTTGTTCTTTTTGGGAGATAAACATATAAATGGATAGTATCCATAGCAGTAGTATTTGGGAGAGAAAGAAAGAAAGATATTTGTTAAAATTGTCTCTTTCGTTTCTGGGAAATTAAATGGGTTGAAGATTTTCTCCTTTTTTTTGTCTTTTTTCTTTTTGGGTGTGATCAGTTGGGATTTGCTTTCGGGTGAGAAAACTTAAATTAAAGAAAATAAGTTATTCTGTTAAGCCTTGCAATTTATGTCTTATAACATTTGTAATCTCTTCTATGTTTAGATGGAAGATGAAACAAGTCGAACAACCAATGTCAGTGGAAGCGCACCTCTTACCGAGTCTCTTGATTCAACATCGAAAGTTGAACAACATCCAGTGACTGTGAAGAGGAAAGCTATAGAACCAAGATCCGTCGCTTGGCCGCATTATGATAAGCTCATGAAGATGGAATTAATAAAGCAAAGTGCAAGTATTGTGGTAAAGTTCTCTTAGCCGATGCAACTAAAAATGGAACAAGTAATTTGAATAAACATTTGAAAACTTGTCCTAAAAATCCAAATAAGGTTAACATTTCCAATTCTAAGTACAAACAATCAAATTTAAACTTTCCATTAGAAGGTGAAACGGGTGATGGGGCAACTTGGACTTTTGATCAAGAGGTATCTCGGAGGGCTTTAGTTGAGATGTTAATCCTTGATGAGCTTCCTTTTCGTTTTGTTGAAAAGGAAGGTTTTAAGAAGTTTATGAAAAAAACCCAACCTTTATTCCGAGTTCCCTCCCGTAGAACAGTGACTAGGGATTGTTATGTAGTTTTTGGTGAAGAGAGACAAAAGTTTATGAAGTATTTGAAAGACACATCACCGAGAGTTTGTCTAACCACAGACACATGGACTTCTATACAGAGAATAAATTATATGTGTTTGACAAGACACTTTATTGATAGTGATTGGCTCTTGCATAAATGAATTTTAAACTTTCGTGTTGTTACTAGTCATAAGGGTGACAAAATGTCCCGTTGTATTAGTAAGTGTTTGCTTGATTGGAAATTGGAGAAAATAATCACTATAACCGTAGATAATGCTTCTTCTAATGATGTCATGGTGAAAGAGTTACACAAACAAATGGTTAATTGGGGATCTAACATGAAATGTGGTAACCATCTTCACGTGAGATGTATGGCTCACATTTTGAATCTTATTGTGCAAGATGGCATGAAAGAAGTTGGTCCATCTATCAAACGTGTTAGGCAAATGGTGAAATATGTTAGACAATCTCCAGCAAGGATTAGAAAATTTGCGGAATGTTGTGAACTAAAAAACATAGACAGTAAGAAGTCATTATGTTTAGATGTTTCAACCCGGTGGAATTCGACCTACTTGATGTTGGATGCCGCACAACATTTTGAGAGTGCATTTGATAGGTTTGATCTTGAAGATGGTGGATTGTCAACTTATCTTGCTACTCATGTTTGTGAAGATGGAAGTGTTGCAGGTGTACTTGAAAGTGATGATTGGCAAAAGGTGAGAAATATGGTAATATTTCTTAAAAGGTTTTATGATCTAACTGAGAAGGTTTCAGGTTCGCTCTACGTCACTTCTAATGGTCACTTTGAAGATATAGTTGAGATTCACAATCATTTAAGAGAGTGTATGGAAGACGATGATCCTTCTTTGGCAAAAATGGGAGAAAAAATGAAAGAAAAGTTTGTCAAGTATTGGGGTGCTCCTGAAAAAATGAATAAAGTGCTTTTTATTGCCTCTATCTTAGATCCCTCGTAACAAACTTGAGTATGTTGGCGACGCACTTGAGGATATGTTTGGAGATGAAAAGGGGAGTGACATAAAAGATGAAGTGGTGACTTACATGAAATCTATGTTTGAAGAGTATGTAGCAAAATTCTCTAATGCATCTCGACGCTCATCTTCTCTCTCTGATTTATCGGGTCAGACATCGGATTCATCTAGCTCTAACACTAGCACAAAATCAACAAAAGTGAGAAATAGGATCCAAATGAAGAGGAACAAACAAGATGGTACTGGTTTGGGTGGTAAGTCGGAGTTGGAAAAGTATCTTAGTGAAGAACTAGAGCCGAATGATGATGAGGACAATTTTGATATCTTGTCATGGTGGAAAGCTCATTCTCCTAGATATAAAATTCTTTCCGAGATGGCTCGTGATGTGTTGGCAATTCCAATTTCTAGTGTGGCATCGGAATGTGCCTTTAGCAAGGGCCGTATTCTTGATTCATTTAGGAGTTCTTTGACTCCGAAATTGGTGCAAGTCGTTATTTGTCTTCAAGATTGGCGTCGAAATGAGCCTTATCCCATAAATGTTGAAGAAGATTTTAATGATCTTATGAAACTTGAACTTGGTATGTTTTTCAGCTTTTGTATTTTATTTTTATATTTTTTTACTTAGTTTAATTGTTGACACATTTTAAATTCTTTTTAGATATGGCTGATAGCTCAAAAGATTTCCTCGTTCTTGATTTGTAATCGCAAGATGCCTCAGGTATAAGCCTCTGAATTTTCATTTTTCATTTCTCCCCTCACTTCAAGTGTTAAAATGTGTCCATGTTAGAGTTAAAATGTTCATTTTTCATTTCTCCACCGATGCTAGTTTTAACTTTTGATAATGCCGATCGTCGTCGCTTATGATCACCGATCGCCTTTCCACTATCCAACACCTTAATAACATGATATCTATTTTCGATAACTTGCTTGTTTAAACTTTTGACTGCCTTGGATTATGATTTCCTTTACCTCCGTGTCTTGCTCATTAGCAATCGGCGCTACTAACCGCAACCGCAATGTCAAAAATCGGATCGTTGAAATCATGGAAGTGATTTCCAAAGATATCCTTTAGTTGAAAAATTAATCGAAATTGACTTCACCCTTGAAACGTCGCAAAGTTTGGAATAATGGAATTAGCACATCGCTGAAATCATGGAAGTGATTTCCAAAGATATCCTTTAGTTGAAAAAACAACTGCAGGGACGAATAATTTCTAGTGCAAATTGGGATTTGTTGTGAAATATGAACTTTTTTGATCGTTAAGTTTGTAACACTGCCCATTGCTCTGTTGTCACGTTTTCTAGCATATGGTCTTATGCTCCATGCAATTTATCGAGTATCATTTACCATTGCTTCTTCCAAGTGAAACATACACATGTATTTTTTCATTAGATGCATTAGTTGACATTCTAAAGGCCTACCGCAACGACCGTTGATAGTCTATTCTTACAAGGTTTTTCGTTTTCTTGATATCTTTGATCATGATAGGGTAAGGACCGAGGAGGCATTATAAAGTATTAAGAATAAGGAGTTTTACCCGGAAAGGGAAAAGAGCGAGAGTCGTGGCAATGAGCCACAAGATGGCAGTTGTCCATTACTTCATGGGAGCTTGATTTTCTAATAAATCACTTTCAATTAAGCTAGCTTGTTTTGTTTTTCGGCAAGCTTAGCAAATCAAAACCAACTTGTTGATCACCGTTAGTCTTTTGTTATTGGAAGCTCGTATTATTGACTTGCAAAGCGAGATCTTGGACTAAGAATTTATAAGTAGCTACTTTTTTGGGGTTGTCATTTGTTATTGAAATAACTTAAGGATTTTTAAAGATCTAACTAGAATGTCTTCAACCTGGAACTTTTGTCGCTTTGGTATACAATTTCGCCCAATTTATTTTAAGAATATGTTGTTGTTGTTACTAATTATATTGACCTCTTGCATAGTATACTTGCATTCTAATACAGTGGACTTCGACTTCAATATGGTATTACCGAATACCGTACCGAACCGAAGTTTGATTTACCGATTCCCGAATTACCGAACCGAAGTTTGAAAGTTCGGTATTTGGTATATGCTTTGAATTATCGATTACCGAATTACCGAACCCGAACTTTGAAAATACCGAACCGAATACCGAACGCCCAGCCCTAACAACAGATATCTCTCAGCCCACTCCTATCAGGCCCAAATTAATTATCCAAGCCCAAATTCATTTGACTAGTAATTAGTAAATGAACCTAGTCCTTTAACGCCCCGATGCTTCACCGCTTCACTTTAATGTCATTTCCTCAATTCGCCAACTCTTCTTCCACTACAACTCTTCTTCCATAATCCAATTAACTAGTGAACCAGCGTTTGCGTTTCTTCCACAGTCCACTGGTTTGCGTTTCTGCTCCCACAAACTTAAGGTAATTTTATTTCCTTCTTATAATTTCTCATTTTTAGGCTCCCACAAACCAGTGTCTTTACATTCTTAATTTCTTATTCAGACGAAATTTCAATTCCCCCAAGTTTTAACTTGTACAAGATGGTAGTGACAATTTCCCCAAGTTTGTAATCTCAATAAATTCCCTTAATATATTGTAGAGAAATGGGTATGTCAATATCTAAGTTTGTAAAAATGCTATGGTATTTTTTCAGATTTGTTGTGGTATTTTGCTGTGGTATTTTTTCAGATTTGTTAAATTTTCTTAAATTATTAGTGGTTTAGGACTTAGGATAATTTCTTGCATATTTGTTGCTTTTTGCTTGGTTCTTTCGAGTGTTTGTTGAAGCTTTCTCTCATTATAGAGCTTTATCTTATAGTTTCTCTTTTTCATTTTTTATAGATGGCGGATGAAACTAGATTAAGTTTGGCCTTGTTCAACCGATAGCGTACCTAATACGATGATAGCAATGACAACTCACTTGACACCGAGCCCTGTGTAACAAAGAAAAGAAAGAATATGAAATCTAGATCAGATGTTTGGGAGAATTATGATAAGGTCGTTGTAAATGGTATTGTTAAAGCAAAGTGTAGACATTGTAAAAATCTTTATGCAGCTAATACATATGTCAATGGAACAACGGGATTGAGACAACATATAGCTTTGAGGTGCCTACCATATAAAGCCAAGATTGAAACTAGCACTAAAAAGATAAATTTTGCATCTACGGATGAGTACGAGCCGATCGGGAATTTGATCAACAATTAATTAGGAGGATTTTAGTTGAGATGATAATTATAGATGAACTACCATTTAGCTTTGTAGAAAAGGAAGGCTTCAAGAAGTTTATGCAAGTAGTCCAACCTTTATTTCAAGTTCCTTCCCCGTAGAACAAGTAACAAGGGATTGTTATGGACGTTACGATGAATTGAGACTAGATTTGAAGAAGTCTTTTAGAGAAGAAAAAGCAAAAATTTGCCTTACCACCGACACATGGACATCGTTGCAAAGAATTAATTATATGTGTTTGATCGCTTCACTCTATTGATAGAGATTGGGTTTTGCATAAAAAAATATTGAATTTTTGCCCTATCACTAATCATAAGGATGAGCATATATGGCGCAGGCTATTGGCAATTGTTTGCTTTATTGGAACTTGGATCGATTTTTTATCTTTATCGTTGATAATGCTTCTTCCAACGATGTTACGTTAGAGAATTGTCTAAACAAGTTAAATAATTGGGAAACTAATATAATGGATGGTAGGCATCTTCGTGTGAGATGTATGGCTCACATACTTAATCTAATTGTGCAAGAAGGTTTGAAGGAAATTGATGCTTACGTCAAACGTGTTAGGCAATGGTAAGGTATGTTAGATCATCTTCGGCAAGATGAGCCCACTTTAAGAAATGTTGTGAAGTTCAAAAGGTGGAATGTTCTAAATCATTAGAGCTAGATGTGCCTACTAGGTGGAATTCCACCTACTTGATGTTGGATACAAGACAACACTTTGAGAAGGCCTTTGATAGGTTTGATCTTTTTGATGAGAATTTTAATAATTATCTTTCTACTTATGTTCTTGAAGATGGAAGTGTTGCAGGTCCTGTCGCATGTGATGATTGGGCGAATGTAGGAATGTGGTAAAGTTTCTCGAAAGATTTCATGAGCTCACCGTAAAGGTTTCGGGTTCACATTACGTTACTTCTAATGTTCATTTTTGAGGATATATGTGAGCTTGATGTACATTTGAAAGTGTGTTTAGAAAGTGAAGATGTTAGTTTGAGTATAATGGCTGAGCGAATGAGACAAAAGTTCAAAAAGTATTGGGGGGATCCCGAAAAGATGAACAAAATGATTTTTATTGCTTCCGTGTTGGATCCTTATAATAAGTTTGTGTATGTTAACTTTGGGCTTGAAGAGCTATTTGGTGAGGAAGTAGGAAAGAAAGTAAGCGAAGGAGTGTATGATTATATGAAATCTTTGTTTGGAGAGTATCTAAAAAATTATTCAAGAGAATTTCATCATAAATCATCTCCACCTACATCTTTTTCATCTCAATGCTCATCTGATGTATCTTCTAATTCTGACACCTTTGAAAAAAAAAAAGCTTTGAGAGCTAAGCTTCACTTGAAGAAACAAAAAGAAGATTCTGGGTGTGCGGATGCTAAATCGGAGTTGGATAGATACATTAGTGAAGATCAAGAGCTTGAAGATGAACGTGTTGAGTTTTCGATCTTAGATTGGTGGAAAGTAAATGCTCCTAGATTTCCCGTTCTTTCAGAGTTGGCTCGTGATGTATTGGCTATTCCGATTTCTAGTGTGGCATCGGAATGTGCATTTAGTACCGGTGGGCGTATTCTTGATCCATTTAGAAGTTCATTAACTCCTAAATATGTGTGGTCTCTTATTTGTTCTCAAGACTGGCTTAGAGAAGAGACTAAACCCGTTAGTGTGGAAGAAAGTTTGGAGTATCTTGAGAAACTTGAACTTGGTAAGGTTTTATATATTTTTGTGTGTTTTAGTGCAAAAATCATATTCTTATTTATGTTGTATGACATATTTGATTAAATTATCTTTAGAGATGGCAAATAGTGGAAGAGATCCTTGCATTGTTGATGTTAGATTGCAATTTGCTATTTTTTGCTACTAGTGGTAAGTTCAATATTTTATTTTGTAGTTTTGTTCTTTTATCTTAAAAGTTATATTCTAACTTTTGGTTTTATCTTACTTCTTATCATGTTCAACAGTTCACGTTCAACCATGCCACCTAAAGCTCGTTCACATGTTTGGGAATACTTTGCGATAGTTCAAGACAATGAAGAAGGGCGTAAAGTAAGGTGCTTGACATGCGGTATGATACTTAAATATAATCCAAGAGTGACTGGCACAAGTTCCTTGTTGAAGCATATTGAGAAATGTCTTGAGCGTCAACAAGAGAGGCAAATTCGCCTTCAAATTTAAGCTTATGTTTTGAATTTGGTGAATTTTGGACCAAATTATGATTGCTAGTATTGTGTTAAGACGATGGATTTAAGACTTAGTTCGTGATGACTAATGTTTTGTATTTGGAGCTAGATTTTAAGAAATTTATGTTGTTTGGATGCTACTTGTTTTAAACTTATGTTATTTGTGTTGCTCGTTTTTATCGTGTCTGCTTTTTGTTGCATGTTGTTCGGTTTCCTCGTTAAGGTACCGATTTTATTTTTTGGATCGTATTCGGGCTTCGCTTGTGACTAGTCTTTAGTCTTGTAGCTTGTCTTTGGTAGGTTGGCTTACGTCTTGTCGTCTTGGTCTTGCAGAAATTGGTGGTGGTGGTGGGCTGGCCGCTAGTGGTGGTGCCGCTGTTGCGCAGGCGGGCCGCTTGGTTCTTCTTTGCGTCGCTCAACAGTTTCTTCTTCTTCTTTTTTCTTGGCTGTCTTCTTCTTTCTTGTTTCTTGTTGATCATGAATCATTTAGTAATGGGTGACTATTGCTTAACCAATGCCAAAAAACCGAATTAGAAAATCGAAAACCGAACCGAACCGAACTAATTTGGTGTGGTGTTCAGTTTCCACTTTAAAAAAACCAAAACCGAAATACCGAACCGAACTTTGAAAAAACCGAACCGAACAACTGAACGCCCACCCCTACTCTACATCCATTGGCATGGTTGGCTATGAGGAAATGTCAACGTCAGCGGACCGTTAAAAACAATCCGCGTCCGCTGGCTAGGTGATAAGAGGGGATGCCGACCTTTACGGAGTTTTTAAAAATACTTCGCGCCCATCCGTAAGATTGCAATGATTGGGTACCAAACTATTTGCAGAGCTTTGACATTACTCCTTGTCAGTTGGCACGATTATTGTATAGTTGAGGGGGGAAGAATTTACATGTGTTGAACCGTTGGGGTTGAAAAATAAACATCGACAAGCCAAAGTTCCATGGCCTGCTATGCTTGGGAGAAAAAGAAAAGCTTATATCCCATATTTTGGGACCAAAGCCGGGTGATGGTTGGGGTAAGCCTGGTATTGGCGCTGTTGGATTTTGGATTTCAAGGGGTTAATTGACGCTCTTAGAAGCCTCTTTGGAGAGCGTCTTTGAACTGCTCCAAAATAATTATCCCAGTTTTTTATTTCGGTGAATTATTTTGAAACAGTGGGGAGACCGAACCCTTTTGTAGGGTTGCCTGCGTATCTTGCCAGGACAAGAATCAGGTTAGATGTAGTTCGGACGGATACGATGTTGTATGTGATTTGTATGAATTGGTGATTGTATTGAACATAAGTGAGGCTATGAAAAGTGAGGCTATGAACAAGAGTTCGAATCTGGAAAAGTGTGTTCCGAAGATAGAAAGAATGTACAAGATTGTATTGTATTGAAAAAGATTGGTAGAATCAAAATGATGGTAGCAAAGACCGAAAATGGGTATGAAAAATAATGTGGCTGTGAGAGTGGTCGTAAAGACCAAAAATGGGTGTGAGGTTTTGGAAAGGTTCCAAGCTCAACACAAGTCAACAAAAATTGTCCGATAAAGCAGACGAGGCGGAAGAAGGTATGTCTAGTATATATGTACAACTAAAGAATGTCTAATAAATTTAGTATGTAAAACAAATAAAGAATATGTAAGATGCAAAGAGCATGTAGCAAATAAAGAATGTGTGACAAATAAAGAATGAAACTAATGCAGCAGAGCGGTGATCAAAATTATACGTACAACGGCCTAAGAATTCTAAGAGTAGATTCACCTAAGCTGATAAAGAGGACAACTGCGAGATGGCAAGTAGTAAGACTAGCCCACCAATCTCTAAAACTAAGGAGTTTGAAGAAGGTTCGGAGGAGAGTATAAAGAAAGCAGTAACATGTAATGTCTTCAAACAAATAAGGAACACAAGTTTGGCTTTGCTCGCGTCCTTTCAAAGATAATATTGTAGCAGTTCACGATATATATTACAAGTAATAATAATAAAAACAGATAAATAATCACATATCCCTCAAGTGCTCACTTAAACTATGTCTGTTAAGGTCAAAACCTAGGTTATTCCCCAGTGGAGTCGCCATTCTGTTGCGCCCTATTTTGAACGGGTCCAAGATAGTTTGTAACTTCCCGGTTCTTCTAACTGGTTTAAAAAGGGTTAGAGTCGCCACCTTATTTTGAAGGAAAAACAGGAAACCTGTATGTATTTGTGAGTCCACTCCATTTTTAGTCCACGAAACATATGAGATTCTAGATAAGGGTTTTATTTACCCCATGGGGAAGGTATTTAGCATCCCACAGAGCCTGCCCGAAGACAGTCCTTAAACTTAGTTTAACTGAACACTAGAGGGGGATTATCTATCTTTTTATCATTATTATTACCTGTTTTTAAAATGTTGTGACTTCATGAAAAGCTACACTAGGTGATAATATACTAAGTATATACAGAGTATAAAAATGTATTTATATCAAGTATAGTGTTTATAAAGAATGTATATTAAAAAAGAATATATAAAAGAGAATGTACCTCGTAAGGATAAAAGTGTATAAGGATTTGATGAAGTCTTCGGGTTCGTTCCGAGTGTCGTCTTCGGGATGTGTCTCCAGGTACCTGTATAAACACTTAGTAAAAGTGTTAGTAAGAGAATAAATAACTATCGAATGAATTAAAGAAATAATGAATAAACTTAACATAAAAACCCGTCTTTTGTACAAGGAAGGCCTTGAAAATCGACGAAAATTTCTTCATCGGCCAAAAGTGTAGTATTTGTAATAAATTGCAAGATGAAAGAAAAATGTATTGGTTAAAAATAATTTGAAAAGTCAAGAAGTAAAGAATGTGACATAAAGTTTTAAAAAGGTGATTTGACATAAAGTATTTTAAAAGTAATTTGACATAAAGTCTTAAAAAGGTAATTTGGCATAAAGACTTTAAAAGGGGGATTTGACAAAAGTGAGGGTGAAACTTGATTTGACCTTAGGATGTAGTGTATGTAATGTGAAATTGTATATGTAAATGATGTATATAACAGAAATATATGAATATAAAAAAGAAAATATATGTAAATGTAACTATGATGTAGAGAAAATGTAAAGAGCAAAATGTGCAGAGAAAAAATAAAATAGGCATGTAGTGTGATGGTACAAAAAATGTAAAAGAAAATGCTTGAAAATGCATACATGTATAAAAAATTAAAAAAAAAATTGTAGAGACAACATAACAAAAATATAAAGATAATGTATGAAAAATATAAGGATAATGTAGAGACAATAAAGTGTATTCTCTTTAATGAAAAGTTTCTCCCTTCTTCACTTAGTGGTTAGGTAAAATAAGTATGTACATTTATATGTATATAATGTATGGTATAAAAATATATAAAAGAATATAGAGATGTAAAATGATGTAAAGGAAAAAATGTGGGTTAAATTGAAAAAAAATGCATGAAAAATGTAGAGAAAATATATGAAGAAAATGTAGAGACAATGTATGAATAAATATAAACAAAATTCATGAATAAATGTAAAGACAATACATGAATAAGTGTAGAGACAAATGCATGAAAATATAAAGACAAATGCAAGAATAAATGTAAAGATAATGTATGAATAAAGACAAATGTATGAATGAATGTAAACACAAATGCATGAATAAATATAAAGACAATGTATGTAATGTATATAAAAAAAAATAAAGACAATGCATATAATAAATTTAAAGCCAATGTATATAAAAAATATAAAGACAATGTATATAAAAAAAATATAAAGACAATGTATGAAAAAAGAAAAGAGGAAAAAATATAAAGAGAAGGGGAAGATGCTAGCCTTGCTAGTCTTCCTATGAAGAGAAAAATATGGAGAGTGAAGAGAGAAGAAAAAAATATATGTGAGGTAGTGTGAAGTGGTGGTAATGGTCGGAGCAGTGGTGGCGATGGGAGGAGGGACTGAAAAGTGAAGGAGGAAGAAGCAGTGAGGCGTTCACGACTGGTGGTGGAGGTGGTTTGGAGCGTCGTCGGAGGCGGCGGTGGCGGCGGCTGTGTGTGTGGAAAAAAATAAGAGAGGGAGAAAATGTTTAGGGTTTCTTAGGAATAGAGGAGGGGGGAAATCTGAAAATTAGAGTATATAGAAAAATGTGAACCCCTCCTCTTCTTTTATTGACAAAATGGCCCTTATTATTATCCAAAAAATAATATGTCACACCCCTTTGTCCCCTTGATGCTACTTTTAATCTCTAGGTTATTATTCGATGGGGTTTTCACCTTTTAACTAATGTGTAAAAATTTATCAACCAATGGATGAAGAACCCAACCCATCACTTCAAATGTCACCTTTTTAAAAAGTGACAAGACGTTGACTTGATCGAATTTTTTCTCCGCGTTTAAGAATTAATTGCTCCGCTTTTTCTGTGTACTGACGGACTGTACTAAAATATATTTAACTAATATATGTATAAATAATAATGTAAGTATAAAATATAAATATTAATGTATAAGATACAAAAATGTCTGCTATAAAATAAAGAAAAAAACTATTAAATGCACAAAAATTGTAGTATTACGCTTTACATGTGCAAAAATAATGATTCTTAAAAATGACAATAAATTGATAAAATTCCTAAAATAAGGATAATTATCGATAAATTGTCAAAAAATGCAAAAATGTGTAAAAATGTCATTTCGTGCTCTTTAACGAATTAGGGCCCCCAAAATGTTAATTTTAAGCACGGTGAGCCAAAATTAGGTGTCAACATCTAACACTCCCCCTCAAGCTGGGATTGGAACACATTGAGAACCCCAAGCTTGGACAAAAAGAACTAGTGTTGAGCAATTCCCAATCCCTTTATTAACAAATCCGCGAGCTATAGTTTGGAACTGACAAATTCAGTTTTGATCAACCCTTCCTTAAGCTTCTCCCTTACAAAATGACAATTTATCTCTCTATGTTTAGTTCTTTCATGAAAGATAGGATTAGATGCAATCTGCAGTGCTGCTTTATTATCACAGCATAGTCTAACAGGTATTGAGATTGATATCTTCAGCTTTTTAAGCAATCCTACAAGCCAAATTATCTTTGCTACTACAGCTGCCATGCTCCTATATTCAGCTTCTGCTAACTGTATGTTGTTTCTTTGATTTCCATGATATCAAAGAGTCTCCTAGTTGCACCACATAACCTATTACTGTTCTTCTTGTATTGGGACATGATGCACAGTCTGCATCACAAAACATGATCCTCTGGCTGTGAAACCAACTTGCCACGACCCAATTTTACTAAGTCGTGCGGGCACCTACCTTTCCCACCTCAGTAGGCAAACCCTTAACTCAACATTCACAAATAATATAAAATTGTGAAAGAAAGTAAAATAACGTAAGTATCACAATATAATATAAATAAGTGTGAAAGTAAATGAAATCCACCCCAGTATCTGGTCTGGTCATACAAGAGCATCTAAACTAAATACTACAAGTTTGAATAATAATAATAATACATAAATAGTCTTAAAATCATGTCTCAGAATGGAAAGCAAGACATAATAATAGGAAGAGTATTCAGGCAGCGAACGTCCTCATGCTCACCCTGAAGAGACTCGAATCAGCAATCCTTGAATATCAGCCACGAGGAGTAGAAGTGGATCCCACCTGGTACTCTGCATTTATAAAAGAATGCAGCAAGTGCAGCTCAGTACAAACAACAAGTATTGGTAGGTATCATAGGTCGACTAATACTAGCTAACGTGTATAAAAACAACAAAGCAAGATAAACATGTAACCCAACAAAGTACAATTCAACACGATTCCATATCCATGGTACAAGTCATCACCTATGTTATAGCATCTAAGCCCAACTGTGTCAAGTCTCAGTATAATCAATCTGAACCAGTACATCACAATAATATCACAACAAGTCATCACCTATGTTATAGCATCTAAGCCCAACTGTGCCAAGTCTCAGTATAATCAATCCAAACCAGCACATCACAATCATATCACAGGAAACCAAAAGTACAATGCAATGCAATAATGTTTGCATGATGAATGAAATGCATATGCACCGTACACATGTACTCCACAATGGAACATCACACCTCGGTAGCACAACCCATGGGGGACCAGCGAAGTCCATGTACCGCTCGCTCCGAAAAATAACCTCGGATCACGAGCACTCTCTTGATCCCAGCAAGAGACCTCGGGAAATGAGCACTCATTCGTTTCGGGCAGGAGATCTCGAGCAATATAAACTCATTCTGCTCCGAAAAATGCCCTTGGATCACGGACTCTCATCTCTCTTTTACGCTCTCCGGTATAGACCTTAGAGGATACACTCTCTCACTTATCATCATCAGTTCCATAACCATACAATATCAATGTATCATGGAAATGAGTATGAACACAATGCAAAATAATATCGACAACTAATTCAATCCTAAACAGTACCACACAGGGCACACAAGTGATATCAATAATAAGGCTACACAATAAGCCACAATGGAATCACAATTCTCATCTCAATATCAATCAAGTAAAGTACCGCAATATCATAGTCATGATATATCACTAGTCACAAATACCCAATGTCTCAACATGGCAACGAGCCAATAAGTAAATAGATCAAGATAAGTCAACAACACAACGGGGTGGCTAGCCCCCAAATCATACAACAAGGCCACCCTAAGACAATATCCAACCTAACTTCATACCCAAAGGTTTACATGCATTCTTCAACAATATCATCTAAACATACGCTTCGCTAATCGAAGTCTCACCATAAGGTAAACCGTAACCTACCTGAAGAGCCGAACAACAAAGTCTCCAATAATCAAACCTTAGTATTTCCCTTCCTTTGAGCCTCAAGATAATGAAAGTCTAAACGTATCCAAATCATGAAATTAGAATCAAGAAGAAACCTCATTCAAACCTTACTTCTATTCAAGACCCAAATCCTAACCTATGGAATGGGGTTTATGAACTAGAAAGATGGAATAAGGAATCTATAGGTATAAACATGAAATTAATGTTCTAGGTGATCAATTCCCATCAATTATAAGCCAGGAGAACTAACAAATCACTTAAATTCGAGGTAAAACCCCCAAATTTAGGTATAAGCCCTAACTTCCAATTTCAGAAATTAGCTTCTAAGTAGGAAGGAATCATGCCATAATAGATTATAATCATCAAATCCATGCTTAATGAGGTTAACCCAATCAATAAATTAAGATTTAATAGCCTAGAATAAAGAACACATTGAACCCTCTTTTAATCCTCAAGCTCTTAATGAATCCAACATGATTAATGGATTTCTAAGGTTGAAAAATGGAACAAGGAATGGAAAGGAAGGTGAAGGAACTTACCACAATGATCTTCTATGAAGAATAGCCTTGAATGCTCCCAACAATCTCTAAAATCAGAATGGCAATGAATGAAGGTCTTAGGGCTTTTAACACTCATTTAATGAATCCAACTGCCCGTCACCCGCTTTTGCCTTCCTATTAGCGCTTCAACGGTCCCATGACCGCTTCTGCGGTCTTGCCCAATTTACACTTATCCGCTACAGCAGCAGGACCACCGCTTCTGGGGTACCGCTGCCGCGGTCCTGGTGCCGCCATAGCGGGCACCAGACACCAGAATTCCCAAGTTTCACAAGTCCAACCCGATATTCCGACGCCATCTGCTCACATGCCATATGTGCCGACATACATAACAACACGCTACGAACTCACTCGTGGCCTCAAAATTCCCAACGGAGGTCTCATTGATCGAGTCAACCCCCGATACTTCAAAACTAATTTTCCAACCCAAGTCCTAAAATGCACCCGAGTGCATTGAGAACCAAACTGAATATACATACAAGTTCTAAAAGACCATCCGGACCTCTCGAAATCGACGGATTTTTGAAAAAGTTCTGTTTACCCAAAAGTCAACTTTGAGTCAACTCTTTTTCGTTTTAAGCCCAATTTTCCCGCAAAGTCACCCAAGTCATATCCAAAGACCTCGGGAAGCGTGTCGACGGTCCCTTCGGGTCAAATGTGAGCTAAACAAGCTCAGAAAAGGGTCAAAAGTATCAAAAAGGCTATAACGATCAAACGGGTCGTTACAATCAAGAGTAAGGACTACCCCACACTTAAGCCCAACATGCTCCTCGGGTTTCAACTTCGGGTACTCAGACTTCTCCTAATCTGCAAAATAAAAATAAAAGAAAACATGACACAATAAAAATAAAAATCTAAAATTATTACACATTGGGTTGCCTCCAACAAGCGCCTTAGTTAACGTCGTGGCACGACGCCATCACCTTAACCACTTTTCCTTCCACTTTGAGGAAATAAATCGCGCCTCTAATTTTGTATCAAATTTTCTATCAGGCTTCTGTGGCAGTGGTGTGAAAATAAAAGAACCAAGCAATAAGTGTCGCATCTTGCACTTTTTGGCCCTTAAGTGAAAAATGTCGTTTTGTCTCTTTGGTGTGGCAAATTTTAGAATGTAAGGATCTTGTTCCTCATCTATACACTTCTCCAAAGTCTTGGAAGGCTATTTTTCCATATCGCCAACCACACATAATGTAGAAAAATGTTTAGAATTAGGACCAACATGCCCTAACTCTAAAACTGCATTATTTTTTACATTCTTACTAATGTATACTCCCTTAACCTCAGCATCATTAATAAGGATCTGATCGAATGGTTGGAATTCCTCTATATGATCCACATGCTGGCCACTATCCACAATAATAAGTAGGTGGGCATCAGACGCCTCAACCTTTTTATTCAATTGAGCCTGCATGTTATGGATATATGAGCCAAATTGGTCTATCTCTTGTCTGAGCTCGGTTTTTCCTTCTATCAGTTGTGTCGCCATGTTTTTAAGTCCATCACGGAGAAACCCATGAAATTTCATTTGTTGAGCTTGTTTCGTTAGCCAAGATTAACTCATTATCTCTACTTCTTCAAAGCTATCTCCTTGTAGGAACTCACTCTCTTCTTCTGATTGAGGTTCGTCTTGGGTATTGGCTAAGCCTGTAACTTGCAGATCATTACAAGTTTCAGACTCGGCCTGCATCTTTGTGAGTTTGGCACGAATCCTCTCTATGGCCTTCCCTAGTTCTGCGGTTTGCTCTCTTATTAATGTGTTGTGCTCCACAATTTATTTCATCATAGCTCTAACCTGATCAAGACTTTCTGCATCCTCCACTTCATTACTCTTGTTAACATCACAAACAATAAGAGAATCATAATAGGGACTCGGGGATGGGGAATGAGAGTTAGGAAAACTATTCCAATGACTATCTTGACCACCACATATACTACAAACATTCCACTCAAAGGATTGGGTAGGTGCACACAACCCATTCCTGGAAATATTATGACAGTGTTTCCACATGTGGGGTCCTCTACAAATCAGACAAAAATCACCAAAATAGGAACTACTAATAGTCGATCAATTTTTATTCCAAGATGCTATGTCAAGAAACATAACCAAAATATTAAATTAAAAATAAAAATAAAATAAATAAAAAACTTGAATAGACAAAAAGAAAAGTCTAATCTAGATAAACAGTTAATTTCTAAGTCCCCGGTAACGGCGCCAAAAACTTGTTTCTCCCAAACGCACACGCAAGTATACGTAGTCGTACAAGTAATATAGGATTTTAAAGTCCAGATATCGTACCCACAAGGACATATAATTAACTATTTACTAAATTAAACCGATGTTAATTATCTAAACAAGAAATAAAGTCCAAATTTATATTTATAAACTAACTAAAAATTAATAGAAAGCAAATAATGAACTTCAACCAAGAAAGAGCAGATTTTTATTGGAGAAGAGAAAGATCTAGGGCTATGACCACTAACAATCCAATTGAGTCTTTAAACCGTTCTACCTATCAGTTTCCTAAGTTACTAGTTTATGGGTTGATGTTAACTTTATAATATTTTTTTGAACTACTCACAAGCCTGTAGATGCTACTATGACGCCTATATTTCTATGGTCGCCAGAGGTAACAAGAACGCATTTACTTCTCCGTAACCGACTAAGTAGTGCTAAAGGGTGTATTTCTATCCTCAGTAGCGAAACGATTAGATCAAACAAACTCTATTTATTTTTATTATGTACGTGATTTCCCTCTTTAAGTCCAACTCACGCACCACAGATAGTCTTCAACTATTTTGTCAAATAATCAAACAATTACGATTAAGAATAAATAAGCAACTCAAAGATGGAAATCAATAGATTGCAACAATCATCAAACCATAACTTTCATGGTAGTGTCAAAACCCTAGAACTAAAGAGTTTATGTTATATCCTGCATTTTTGAGTAGTCGGAAAATTTGGAAATAACCTTGACTTGTAGGGAATAAGATCATGTTTGGATTTTACTTAATGTGTGTTTGCCGGTTATGGAAGTATGGATGCTAGAATATTGGAGAAGGCCTAGGGCAAAATTGGGAATTTCGGAAATTAGTTTCGGAAATTACAAAACAAGATTTGAAGTAATTGGGCTCAAAATAAATAAGAGAAAATGAGGCCCAATTCCATGAGGGGTGGCCGGCCATGCTAGCCCAACCCATGGAAGGATTAATTTATCCATGTGATAAATTATATAAGAGACCTTATCATCTAGAAAATTCAAGAAAACAAAGGAAAAATCAAGAGAAAAAAAAAGAAAGAGGCCTTCGGCCGTGAGGAGAAAGAGAAGAGAAAAAAAAAAAAACTTCCTAGCCTCAATCTTGATCCAAAAATCTTGTTCTTCGTGAATTCTTAACAAGTTCAAGACGCTCTTCAACGTGGTATAATTAGTTTGGCGAAAGAACCACGTTTGTGGCGAGTTGAAATTTCAAGAAAAAGGTAAGAATCTTGTTCTTTTGTGTTATGGAAGATGTGTGTATGTTATGATGATTGGAATGGAATGAGAATTATGGAATTGTGATTTGTGTGTGTGTTTGTGTGTAACCGTGGGATGTAGTATGGTGGAAGAAAATGGTTGAATTTGTTTAGTATGTTGATCATGTTGTTATAGCCTTATGAAGTATATGAAAAAGTATGAAAATTTTGTGTGTTGTGAATATGTGTGTGTGTGGGCCGTGTGTATCAAGATGAAGGGGAGTACATGAATCAAATTATTTGGTAAGTTAATTGTGTTGTTGGAGTCTTGTGATGAAAATGAAAGGTTAATGGTTCTTGTCGTCATGGAAAAATATGTTGTAAGGTTGTTGTCGGAAAATATGCGACTTTATAGTAGTTTATGTAAATATGGAAATGTAGGTAACAAGGTGCAAATTAGGATGACTATGGATGAAATTGGAAGATGGAGACATGCTATGAATATGTATGTTAAAGATTAAAACTTTTAGATAAATTATGGCTTTGATGGAAAATTTGAATGTTTTGTATATTTTGTGAATATATTGTAGAAACGCTATGAAATGCTCCCGAATGGTATTATAATGATCTTGATTAGTAATGAATGAGAGCATGTGGGTATTGATTTGAAAGTGTGAAGTCGGAATGAGAATTATGGCATTATGTTGGAAAGTAGACTAATTGCGTTATATTGTGATTTGTGGTGATTGTTATTGTCGTTGGTGTTGTTGTTGGGTTGTTGTTGGTTATATTGAGCCGAGCTACGTCTCGGGGGTGCTATACGTATAGGGGAGATGCTGCCCAAATGTTTATAGATGAATAAGGGTTAAGATTGAACTCTTAAAAGCTTGTGACTTACATTTGGTAGTCTTGACCATTTGTAGATTTTGAAGCGAACGAGATTTAAGAATAAGCAAGCATAAGGCGCAACCCAGGTATGTAAAGCTTATCCATTCTTTTTATGGCATGTCCTAGACCTACTAAGCCGAAAACGGAACCTTGGGGATAATCCTGCTCCTAGAGATTCGAGTTTGATTTTAGTTACTATTCATTCAGCGTAATTGAATCAAAATGCTTATCTTTGGATATAAGAATGCGTAAACCTTCGTACCTTTCGTAAATGAATCCAAATTGCTCCGAAACTATCACGGATGACCTTATGGAACCTAACGTTGGAAATTTATGTCCGCCGCCTCGACTCAACCCGAGGTGGGCCCGCAAGTTCCGAGACTTCCCTTATTTGATTTGTTTGGCTCATTTTCGTACGATATGAAAAAGAAGTGTTTGCCTATGACGTTAAGGTCCGTTTGAAATGTCCGATAATGATATTTGAAAGTTCGTTACTATGAATGATGCTAAAATTCTCTGAAAATGATCTACGATGTGTTTTGAGAAAAATTGATAACTTAAAAGTCTGCGACCTTTGTATATTAATTCCGATTAACTCGATACTCATTTTGAGCCTTCTGATCCTAATATGTTCGTATATAAAACTACGTGTCGAGTCCGGAACTTAATTTTGATATGCATATGGTTTCTGCACTACTCTGCTCGTGCCGATGGGTATGACTTCGTTCGCCGGTACCCGGGCCGGTTCTGTGATCGTGCGCTTTGTGATACATTCGGCAGTATGATGTGTTACGGTTTTCGCGGCTTCGCCATAGGGTCGGTTACCGTTTATGGTGTTATGATGTGATATGGCATCTGATCTGTTCTGATGATTTGATGTGTGTGACTTTGTGATGTGTTCGGAGATGTACGGAGATTTGAAAACTTACGGAGTATGATGTGTTGTGGCACCGAAGCGTGGGGGTGACCACGTTCGAGCCTTATGCATGATTTTTATTTGCATTCGTACATTTGCATTCCACACAAGGTTTCCGATCCGTTATTTCGTATTTGTTCGTATCCTCCGACTCCGGCCATGATTTGGATTCGTACCCTCGCTTTGCATACTCGTACTTTTTCGTACCGACCCCTTCCTTCGGGGCTGCGTTTTCATGCCGCGCGTGTGAGTGCTCGGTTGGGTGATCCCCCGGTTTAGGCTTTTCATTCTCGCTATTTTGGAGTGCTCCCCTCGATCCGGAGCTCATACTTGGTATATATGTTTTGCTATGTATATTCTGCACATTTGTGACTGTTCGGGTACGGCGGGGCCCTGTCCCGTCATATGTTCGTATGCCGTTTGTCTGTAGAGGCCTGTAGTCATATTTGTGGGTCGTGGGTCCAGTTGTTCGCATATGATTCTGTTTTGCGTCCTTAAGCGGCCCGTATGCTACTATGGCCGATATGGCCCGTCTGTTTGTATGTATGTGTGTGTGCGGGCGATGTACATTAAAAAAGTTTTGATTTTGATTTGATGGTTTTGCACGGGCGAGCGCTTAGGACGTTCGTTTGTATTTTACGACTGTATTCGTATGATGAATAACGCTCGCTATAATATGACAATTTGGTTCGTAAGTTTGTTTGGGTGCCTAAGTAGGGCATATGTCACGGCCACGGGCCGGGTCGTGACAAAAGTGGTATCGAAGCGGTTTGTCCTCGGAATGTCTAATGCCGTGTCTCGTAGAGTCTTGTTTATCGGTGTGTGGTGCACCACATCTATAAACAGGAGGCTACAGGACATTTAGGATGTTTCCCTTTCTTTGGATCTTAGATCGTGCGATAGAGCTGTGCTATTAAGATGACTCTTTTCTGATCGAATGTTATATTTTTTCAGTGATGCCTCCGAAGAAGGCAACGGCTGCCCAGAAGGGCAAAACAGTGCCAGAGACAGGAGAGACTAGCCGGGCCCAGAGGGTTACTAGGGCCCGCGCCCAGACCATGCCCGATGTTGTGCCCCAGTCAGAGGGTTCTACTGTACCACTACCGGAAGGGCCGGGAGCAGCTCCCCCATTAGCTCCAGAGGCCCCAGCTCCCCAGCCGGGTACGGAGGACAGGACACTGAGGGAGGCCGTACAGTTGTTGACAACGATAGTGGCAGGACAAGCTCGCGGACGCGGGCAGAGAGGTAATGATGATGATGACAGGCGTGATAGCCTGAGGGTTCGCGACTTCTTGACATGTGGCCCCCCCGAGTTCTTTGTTTTTTTTTTCGGGTCTAAGCCCGACGAGGACCCCCATGATTTTATTCGGCGGAGAGACGCGCATCGGGGACCGGTCGGGCTTCGAGAGACCGAGTCGTTGAGTTAGCCTCGCACCGGTTACGGGATATTGCTCTAAATTGGTACGAGTCCGGGAACTCGGCCGGGGTGAGGGTGCTCCCCGCCTACGTGGGACGAGTTTACGGGCCGCCTTTCCTCCGCCACTTTTTACCACCGAGTTACGCGACGGGCAAGAGTTGACCGGTTTTTACAGATTAAAGCGAGAGGGGTCGGAGTGTTCGTGAGTACAATTTGGAGTTTTGATTCTCGGCCGATATGCACCTACTATCGTAGCCGATATGGAGGACGGAATGCACCGATATGTGATGGGTCTGGACCGTTACCTCGTCGATAGTTGCATGGCGATGGCGTCGCAGACTGATATGGACATCGCCCGGTTGCAGGCCTATGCACAGGGCATGGAGGATCGGCATAGGGAAGAGCAGTCTGGTAGGGATTATGATAGGAGGCCGCCCAAGAGGGCCAGATCGGCGGGGTATTCCGGAGATTCCCGAGGCGGATGGCCTCAGCAGCAGTCCGGTAGGTCCCTTCCACCGTCAGGCCGGGGTACACAGTCCCGGCAGACGTTTTGATGACGCAGTCCGTTCGGGGATAAAAGTTCCGTGGCCTCGGGTTCCCGATTGCGAGTAGAGGTCCCGATTTTCGGACTAGGCCACCTATGCCCGGTGTTCATATTGTGGGAGATCGCACGCTTGGAGTGCTAGGGGCTACGGGCTGTCAATTTTCTTGCGGCCGCCAGGGCTTATCGATTTATGCGAGATTGTAAGGTGGGCGGTTACGGTGGTGCGGCACGGCCGACGAATCGGAGCGTCGGTTCGTCATCTACACCTCCGGTCTATGCGCCGCGGGGCGGTACGCCGGCACCGGCGGGCCGCGGAGAAGGCCGTGGCGGGGTTATATCTTAGCGGTCCTTCGAACCGCATCTATGCTTTGGCTAGTCGGCGAACCCGGAGGCACCGCCGAACGCGGACCCAGGTATATTATCTAATTTCTTGATGAATGTGTGTATTGATAGATCGATATCCCATTATGTTACGTGATTTTTTCTTTTGCGTGTTGGTAAAAGTAAGATGAAAATCCGAATTTGGTAGAATCATTTGGGATAGCTATATATATATACGAGCGTAAGTCGAATATAGGGAAATTTGGACGGCTAAGACAGTAGACCATATAGACAGGGATAAACGACCCTTTAGATTGGAGTGGGGCCCGCTATGAAAACTTTCCGAAAAATTTGTTAAGACCCCGATTTGCCCTAGAATTACGTGACAAAGGTCGTGTGGGGGAGTGGACGTGACTATCCCAGCATTAAGACACTAAAATGCCTTAAAGTTTCGAGGTTAAGCGTGCTGGGGCCAGAGCAATTCTGGGATGGGTGACCCCCCTGGGAAGTGTGCTAAGGTGACAAATGAAAGATGCATATCTGCGGTATTATAAATGAATTGGGGTGAGATGTAGGTAAATTGAGGTGGGGGTACCGAGATAGGCTAAACGAAATGTCGCAGGAGAAGCTTTTTTTTATAAATCACCGAAGACATTAGTGGAAGTGGTCTAATTCGATCGAATTTCGTTTGTTATACTTATCCGCGCCTTTGATTTTGATAAGACTCCGTCTATTATACCTCCGTACTTCGAATCCAATTTCGTTTTACGTTTGACACGTCTATCGTGCGTCCATCGAGCACAAATCGTCCGATATTTCTGTACGTCTGATTCTGACTACGGATCCATCCGATATAGCTCAGTATATCCGACTCTGATTATAGGTTTGTCCGATATGCTCCTGGGTGTCTGGCTCTGATTACGAATCTGCTCGATATAACGTATGCTATGCTTCTGTACTTCTGATCCCGACTATGACTCCGTCTGACATGCTTTTGATCTTCTGGTTCTGACAAAGATTCTGTCCGCCCTATACCCGATTTAAAATCGTATGGACCGCTAGACTAATTAGGATTTCGAATAGCCCCAATACCGCAATATCGGAAAATGATAGAAGGACTTGGAAAGTGAAGGCTCTTACAATTACTTCGATCAAGTGTGAGTATGTAATTGGCAGGAAGACCTTCCCCCGAAGTGTTTGTAAAACCTATAAGGTTGATTTAACATTCGAGGACGAATGTTTTAAAGGGGGGGAGGATGTTATATCCGGCATTTTTGAGTAGTCGGAAAATTTGGAAATAACCTTGACTTGTAGGATATAAGATCATGTTTGGATTTTACTTAATGTGTGTTTGCCGGTTATGGAAGTATGGATGCTAGAATATTGGAGAAGGCCTAGGGCAAAATTGGGAATTTCGGAAATTAGTTTCGGAAATTACAAAACAAGATTTGAAGTAATTGGGCTCAAAATAAATAAGAGAAAATGAGGCCCAATTTGGAAGGGGTGGCCGGCCATGCTAGCCCAACCCATGGAAGGATTAATTTATCCATGTGATAAATTATATAAGAGACCTTATCATCTAGAAAATTCAAGAAAACAAAGGAAAAATCAAGAGAAAAAAAGAAAGAGGCCTTCGGTCGTGAGGGAGAAGAGAAGAGAAAAAAGAAAAAAAAAACTTCCTAGCCTCAATCTTGATCCAAAAATCTTGTTCTTCGTGAATTCTTAACAAGTTCAAGACTCTCTTCAACGTGGTATAATTAGTTTGGCGAAAGAACCACGTTTGTGGCAAGTTGAAATTTCAAGAAAAAGGTAAGAATCTTGTTCTTTTGTGTTATGGAAGATGTGTTGTGTTATGATGATTGGAATGGAATGAGAATTATGGAATTGTGATTTGTGTGTGTGTTTGTGTGTAACCGTGGGATGTAGTATGGTGGAAGAAAATGATTGAATTTGTTTAGTATGTTGATCATGTTGTTATAGCCTTATGAAGTATATGAAAAAGTATGAAAATTTTGTGTGTTGTGAATATGTGTGTGTGGGCCGTGTGTATCAAGATGAAGGGGAGGACATGAATCAAATTATTTGGTAAGTTAATTGTGTTGTTGGAGTCTTGTGATGAAAATGAAAGGTTAATGGTTCTTGTCGTCATGGAAAATATGTTGTAAGGTTGTTGTCGGAAAATATGCGACTTTATAGTAGTTTATGTAAATATGGAAATGTAGGTAACAAGGTGCAAATTAGGATGACTATGGATGAAACTGGAAGATGGAAACATGCTATGAATATGTATGTTAAAGATTAAAACTTTTAGATGAATTATGGCTTTGATGGAAAATTTGAATGTTTTGTATATTTTGTGAATATATTGTAGAAACGCTATGAAATGCTCCCGAATGGTATTATAATGATCTTGATTAGTAATGAATGAGAGCATGTGGGTATTGATTTGAAAGTGTGAAGAAGTCGGAATGAGAATTATGGCATTATGTTGGAAAGTAGACTAATTGCGTTATATTGTGATTTGTGGTGATTGTTATTGTCGTTGGTGTTGTTGTTGGGTTGTTGTTGGTTATATTGAGCCGAGCTACGTCTCGGGGGTGCTATACGTATAGGGGAGATGCTGCCCAAATGTTTATAGATGAATAAGGGTTAAGATTGAACTCTTAAAAGCTTGTGACTTACATTTGGTAGTCTTGACCATTTGTAGATTTTAAGCGAACGAGATTTAAGAATAAGCAAGCATAAGGCGCAACCCGGGTATGTAAAGCTTATCCATTCTTTTTATGGCATGTCCTAGACCTACTAAGCCGAAAACGGAACCTTGGGGATAATCCCGCTCCTAGAGATTCGAGTTTGATTTTAGTTACTATTCATTCAAGTAATTGAATCAAAATGCTTATCTTTGGATATAAGAATGCGTAAACCTTCGTACCTTTCGTAAATGAATCCAAATTGCTCGAAGCTATCACGGATAACCTTATGGAACCTAACGTTGGAAATTTATGTCCGCCGCCTCGACTCGACCCGAGGTGGGCCCGCAAGTTCCGAGACTTCCCTTATTTGATTTGTCTGGCTCATTTTCGTACGATATGAAAAAGAAGTGTTTGCCTATGACGTTAAGGTCCGTTTGAAATGTCCGATAATGATATTTGAAAGTTCGTTACTATGAGTGATGCTAAAATTCTCTGAAAATGATCTACGATGTGTTTTGAGAAAAATTAATAACTTAAAAGTCTGCGACCTTTGTATATTAATTCCGATTAACTCGATACTCATTATGAGCCTTCTGATCCTAATATGTTCGTATATAAAACTACGTGTCGAGTCCTGGAACTTAATTTTGATATGCATATGGTTTACGCACTACTTGCTCGTGCCGACGGGTATGACTTCGTTCCTCGGTACCGGGCCGGTTCGTGATCGTGCGCTTTGTGATACATTCGAAAGTATGATGTGTTACGGTTTCCGCGGCTTCGCCATGTGGCCGGTTACCGTTTATGGTGTTATGATGTGATATGGCATACGATCATTCGATGATTTGATGTGTGTGACTTTGTGATGTGTTCGGGGATGTACGGAGATTTGAAAACACGGAGTATGATGTGTTGTGGCACCGGCGTCGGGGGTGACCACGTTCGAGCCTTATGCATGATTTTTATTTGCATTAGATACATTTGCATTCCACATAGGTCCGATCTCGTTATTTCTATATTTGTTGTATCCTCGACTCCGGCCATGATTTGGATTCTTGTACCTTCTCGCTTTGCATACTCGGTACTTTTCCGTCGACCCCCCTTATCAATTCGCGTTTCATGCCGCGCGGTGTGTGCTCGATTGGGAGATCCCGGTTTAGGCTTTTCATTCTCCGCTATTTTGGAGTGCTCCCCGATCCGGAGCTCATACTTGGTATATATGTTTTGCTATGTATATTCGCACATTTGTGATTTGTTCGGTACGGCGGGGCCTCGTCCCGTCCATATGTTCGTATGCTGTTTGTCTCAGAGGCTCGTAGTCATATTTGTGGGTCGTGGGTCCGTTGTTCGCATATGAAGAAGTTTTGCGTCCTTAAAGCGGCCCGTATCTTTACTATGGCCGATATGGCCCGTACGTTTGTATGTATGTGTGTGTGTGTACGGGCGATGTACATTCCGCCGGTTTTGATTTTGATTTGATGGTTTTGCACGGGGGCGACCGCCAGGACGCGTTCGTTTCTGTATTCGTATGACGTCTGCTTTCTGCTATAATATGACAATTTGGTTCGTAAGTTTGTTTGGGTGCCTAAGTAGGGCACCAGTCACGGCCTACGGAGCTGGGTCGTGACAGTTTAGCTCCACATAGACATGGAGGAAAAACAACAAATCATCCGAATAAAAGATGTAAGAATGAGTAATACAAAGAAGAGAAGGTTAAACCCAATAATTACGGCCTCTGCGGCGGCTCCAAGCTCTCTCTAGGTCCAAAGTTTTGAACTCTGAGTTTCAAGTCACCCAAAGTTGTGTAAAAATTGTGGCTTATGGCATATTTATAAGTGTAGGAAAAAATCCAAATAAAATAATTGGATCCAAATGAATTAGAAAATAATTTTGAGTCCACAAGCCCCTTCCCTGTGTCACAAGGTCTGCAGCACCAAGAAAGGGCGCGTTAGTCGCGGGCACCACTTCTTCGAGGTACCTAACTCTTTGTTTCAATTGTAACTTTGAAAATGCAATATAACTCCTCCAATAATTAAACAATCATTATGCCCCCCTTTATCTTTTTCTTGTCTCCCACTGCCCCTCGTCTTCTTTTTCTTTCTTTTTCTTCCACATTTAATTCAATTTTTCTTCAAATCTCTTTATCTTCACACCACTTTATTCCTACACATTAAAAATATTATATTAACACAAATCACTATAATTAATACTCATAAGACAATTAAAAGCACTAAAATGTGAGGCAAACAATGAATAAATATATGCATTTTAGGCCGAACATCACCAATCTTATTTGTAACTTCTGCAAGTCACTAATGTGTTGCATTTTCTTTATTGAAGTACGTCCTAGTCTCACATGCCACAAAGTTGCACCAGTACATTGTGGTAGTTTGACACTGTTGCATTCGTTGCATTTATTTGTGCCTTCACCTCTTTCAATGTGTACAAACCATCCTTCTCTTCACCAATCCCCATCACCTTACCATTAAAGAGACCCTGAAATACACAAAAATTAGGGAAAAAAGACACTGAACAAGATAGTTTCCTGGTCAGTTTAGATATAGACAACAAATTGAATTTGAAGTCTGGTACATAGAGTACACTGTCAAGTTTATGAGCCTCTAGAATCTGAGCATTTCCTGTTCCTCCAATATGACATGTGCTTCCAGTTGGCACTTGTACTTCATTAGAATGCAAAGTGTCTAATCTTGTAAGAGTACTTAACAATTCTTTGCTAGGTGTAGTATGATGTATTGCTCCACTATCAATTATCCACTCATAAGTCTTACCTGCATTGGATAATAAAGCAGTAATACTTGCCATGTTTGCAGCATATTCTCCTGGTCTTGCCTTGTCCATTTTGTTTACCAACACCTGATATTGCTTTTCAGAAGCAAAGTGATGTCCTAAATTATGTTCTCCACTGGTTAATACTTCTGCTTCTTTGATACAATTTGTTGTTGGTTAGAAGTCACTCTGTCCTTTAGAATCACTTCCTTTCCTTTTGCTCTTGAAATCTGTTGGATAACCAATCATTCCATAACATCGGTTCTCAGGATGGCCTTTGTATCCACAATGTCTACAAGGTGTTCCTTATATAGTCTTATAATCCTGAGTCCTTCATGCAAGTAGAGTTAGAGGTTCTCTATTCCTATCAGCCGCACCTAGTGCCCTTTGACTCTCCATATGTGTTGCAACTGCATATGCCTTATTGACTGTTATAGTTGGCTTCCTGGCTAGAATGTTGCTTCTGATTGCCTTTATAGTTTCATTTAATTCCATTAAAAACTACAACAACCTTTGTGATTTAAGATGAGCCACATAAGCAGTTGATTTATCACATTCACAACCTGGTGCAGGGATCATGACATCCATTTCTACCCATAAGTCCTTCAAGTTTATGTAGTAAGTTGTAACTGAATCATCTCCTTGTTTGATATTTCCAATCTCAGTCCATAGATGATAGGCTCTAGTCAGATCTGGCCTATCAAATCTCTCTTCAAAATCCTTCTATATCCTTTTTGCATTAGAAGTATACATGATGCTAAGTAGCAATTCACCTGCTACTGTGCTTGCAATCAAGGATACCACAATAGCATTGCATTTTTCCCACTGTTCTTTCAATGCACCTTTCCATCTATGAATCCTAACTTTCCTTCAACTCTCAATGCCAGTTTCATTGATCTGCTCCATAGAGCATTGTTTTCTGGTCCTTTGAGTTTTATTGGAATCAAAACTACACCAAGTGCATCTGATGCTTGGAGATATAGAGGATGATTGTGATCACGTGTTGTAACCTCATTAACCGCCATTGTTGATGTTGTATCATCTATCGCCATTGTTGCTTATTTTGAAGCTTTGTTATTATATGATTTTGATCGATTTTCTTATGCAATTAATCCCTATCGAATCACTAATCTGACACCATTTCAGATTTCCATGGATGAGATTGCATTCATGAACTCATGCACGAAGAAAACTGAAGAAGAAACAAGCGAAAGGAGAGAAAATGAGATATTTTGTATATTGATTGTGATTGTGAATACAACTCCACTTTCTTATATAACAAACTCACGTGAGCACCCATGTGCAATCCTAACAAACTAATTAACTCACCTTTACAACTAAGCAACAACTAATTATAATCAAAGACAATAACCGTATACACTGTGTATATACTGATATACATTCCGAGTATACACCTAACATACTATATTGATATACATCAGTTTCTAACAACTTTCATCTCTTTTATGAAATCTTCAATGTGATTATAATAGGAACCCATCATAAACCCTTTCATCATTATGTCTTTACCCACCAAGTTCAATAAATTCCTAACTCCTCTTTGCGTCCAAACCTACAAAGTCCAATTTTTATTTTTGGTTAGTATAGTTCTTTGTAATTTAAGAAGAAAAAAAGAAATGTCAAATCAGTTAGTTCCAAATACCAAATAATTATAAAAAATAAAATAAAAAAGTACCTTATTGTACTTGGATATCATCCCACAAAGTGCCGTACGAGCTCTGTAATTGACATGATTAATGACAGCCTCAAGCATTTTACCACCAATATTGTCAAAATACACATCAATTCCGTCAGGGAAATATATGTAAGAAATAGTGACAATTTGAGAGTACCCCAAAGAATAGTCCAAGGAAAATAAAAATGTTTAGTACCAGAAAAGGTCCAAAGAAGGAGAAAAAAAAAAAAAAAAAAAAAAAAAAGAAGAAGAAGAAGAAGAAGAAGAAGATGAAGCAATAATTTTTACTTGCTTAATGCAGCATCATAACTGTCTCTATACGGTAATTAAAAGCATCATAGTGCCCAAATTCTTCTTTCAACAGCTTCACCTACAAATGTAAAATAAAGTCAACGAAAATCCATATTACAAGTTACTTAAGTCCACAAGACAAGGCAAATTTTAACCGAGTTATATCAAGACATCTTGTCCAAAACAACTTCTGCAGCCGTTTTAATTAGTGAGGTGTAAAATTTATCCTAGTTGAGAGAAAAAGTCTCAAGCTATAAGTTTTGGTGCGGTACAACTTGTTCACCGACAAAATAACTATTGGTGTACATATCTATTAAACCAATTCTTTTTATTAGTTGGAGAAAAAGAAGTTCCTAAGTAATTCTTACGACTAGTATAGTAGTATCAAACAATCATATATATTATTTGGTGGTTTAGCACCAATAATATCTATCTCTGGTTCGTAAAAATATTGTGATACTCACCTAACGGATGCTTCTCCCTTAATCAGAAGTCTCGCATTCGGACTCTGGGTACGGAAAAATTCTTGATAGGGAGCGCTTTATCCCCAATGAGGCCCTACGCAACGCAAATCCAAACGTAAAGGGGCTCCAATACGGATACTGGTGGGACAAAAAAAAAAAAAAAAGTAAAACTTACAGAAATAACTACCTTTTAATAGCTTCTAACAAATTATAGCTACAAGTTGAAGATTTACCATTCGTAGCTGCTTTTTGCTATATTTCAGTTGTATCTCGCGTTTTTGAAATACAGTGAAATACAACGAAATCTGTGTATTTGTTTACTTAAAAAAAAAGCTATATTTATGGCAATAAAAATCTTTTTCAAATTATATGGTAATTTGTATTAATGGTTCCATGATTCACGCAAACCTCATGAGGTTCCATTACGCTAACGTCTCTCTATCAAAATCACTCCATTCAAAAGTTTTTCTTTGGTTTTTGTTGTATTCGGTTGTATTTCGCGTTTTTGAAATACACGAAATACAAAATTTAGCGAGTAAAAATAATTTTGTATTTATGGAACATATTCTCTTCTTTCATTTTAAATGGTAAGTCAAATTAAATCAACCATGTATCACGCATGACGGCTGAAGTTTCATAACAACCCACGTTTCTCTCTCCAAATTACTCCATTCCAAACTTTTAGAAATACTTCCAAATACAGAAAAATATACACTGGAATACAATGAAATATGATTGATTGTTTAAGAAATATAAAATTGTAGTCAGCGTATATATAATGGAATACAATGAAAATGTATCAGAAACTGTTTCGTAAATTAGAAATACATTGAAATATAGATAAATATACTGAAACAGTACATTGAAATATACAGAAATATACTGAAACAGTACATTGAAATACACTAAAAAAATGACGAATATACATTTTCTCCTTCAAAATATAAGTGAATACAAAAAAATGCACTATAACAAAAAAAAAAAAATACAACCACAAACCCTACCGAACCACCACAACAACTAGAAAAAACCCTCCTCCTTCCTCCGCCGCCTTTCTTCTGATCCACCATCCTGCTCCACTCCAAAAACCTTACCGAACCACCACAACAAACTGGAAAAAACCCCTCCTTCCTCCGCCGCCTTTTTCTATCCACCACTATCCTCCTCCACTCCAAAAACCATACCGAACCACCACCACATCTAGTTTCTTTCTTACATGATATTCCCCTCCACCACAAACCTTCATAATAATGGAATCCTAGATTGAAGCATATGGAGTTCAGATCTGAAGAACTAGAACATTAGGGTTTTTTTCGAGTTTGGAGATGGAGATGGTAGTAATAGTGGTGGTGGTGGTGGTGTTTGGCGGCGTGGGAGGTGTGGATAGAGAGGGGAGGGAGGGTTACGTGAGGGGAAGGAGAAGAGAGGTCGGAGATCGAGAAAGAGAGGGAGAGAGGCGGCAGTGAGGGAAGGGGAGAGAGGATAAAGATTTTTTTTTTTTTTTTTTTTTTTTTTAGGGTTTGGAGAAGATGATTAAATGTGTAGTGAGGGAGAATAAAGAGGTACATGTATTTCAAAAGTTACTGAACCAGTTATGAAATATAATTTTGGAAAAATAAAGTTACAAAAATTAAATAAAAAATAAGATAGTTATAATTCATGAATAAGTCTTAGAGATAGTTATGGCAAGTAAATTTTCCAAAAAAAATTGTGATAACTTTGTAGCACCAATAATACCTTTTAAATAAAAAATATTAGAGACACATGTCATAGTTAGAATTAATGACTAAGATTTAATTGATTAAAACAAGGCCCTAATCATGATTACATTATTAATAACTTATTCATAAATATATTAGAATATTTTTCTTTCTCTCTATTTACTTTTCCTGGTAAAATATTTTTTCTAATTTACCGCATTATTTTTTGCCACTTAATTTTTTTCCCCTAATAGACCCATTATTCAATTGGTGATATTTTCCATTTTTTCAATTATGATGCTTACTAATTCACATAATATAGACACATTATTCAATTGGTAATTGTATATTTACCTATATATCCGACAAATATCACCATAATTAAAGAGTTATCATGATTGAAAAAAACATGGAATATTAAATAGGAAGAGAAAGTATTTTAATATATTTATGGATAAGTTATTAATTATATAAACTATGGTTGGGTCTTATTTTAATCTACACTTCCAACAACTCGACAGCCTTTAAGTTTGGCAAGTTGTCCAGCTATGATTCCAACTCCTCCTGCTGCTGCCGATATGTAAACATTTGATCCTTCTTTTGCATTTTCCTATCTTTTCTATGCCCATCCACGCAGTTAGACCAGACATTCCTATGTACACAACACTAAACAAATAAATAAATTACTTTATCGTGATTTCCAATTACATCACTTTAACTTACACATACTAAAAAAGTTTAATACATAGGCAACCCCTCAAACTTGCTAATAAATTTTATTTAGACACTCAAATTATTGATTCTTTCAATTGAGCAACTGAAAACATGATAAAGTGACATTTCTGTTCAAATTTTAATTTGTTTTTGTGTGTGTTCTCAAATATTCATAACATAAATAAGTTAATCATTTAAAATATATCATTTCCTTTAATTATAGACATCATCCTCAATTGTAACATGCCTAAGATTTTATGCTTATTGAGACCGATTCATATAATTAATTAAGGTGACATATTTTAAGTGCATACTTATCTATATACTGAACATTTGAGAACATGCACGCGGATAAAGCATTTTAAAATTCGAACCGAAAGTATCTAATATGAATATTTTATCATGTGTTCAGGTGCTCAACCGAAATAAGTCATAATTAATAAGTCATAATTCTAGTGTCTAAATAAAATTTGGTGACAAGTTTGAGGGCCTATTGATTATTAAACCTACTAAAAAGTAGGTTACACAAATTGAGATAGACGGGAGGTACATATAACATAACTAAGCAACTAAAATAATCGGGCAACGTAATCCGAGCGGTAGGATTAACCTTCTGAAGCAAATTAGAAGGTATAACAACAAATTCAGCAACAGGGCAAAAATGGATAATCACTATCTCTCCCTCTGAATATTTGGTGTCCATATATCTAATCACCTTCCCCATTCCAATTGATTTTATCACCTGCAATTTCCATTGTATATTGATATATATCAGCATACTAGAATTATACATAAAAAAAAATATCAGTATACTAGAGCTATACATTTAACTGGAAACAGGAAATTCTGCCATTTCTTCTTGAATATATTTGTAAGTTACTCACGAAAATTTACATAATGTAACCGATTATGCTTCATAATTACATTTTATAGTGGTACTTTTAAATAATTACTAGTTTCTCGGCACGTGCGTTGCACGTGTATGCCATGTCATGTAGTACATGTCATTGTAAAACAATATCAATAATATTAAGATAAAATTTTGAGTAAATAATTAAACGTGAAAGAATAAAGTACACATTTTTCTGAATGATTAAGGTGGATTGTCATATGCTAACTTGTTTCGCCAATATCAAGATGATTAGATATCGTTTGAACCTACGAATATGTACTATCAGAGTTAAATTAGACATATGTGACCTTAAATTAGACATATGTGACCTTCTTATTTATTTCAATTTTATGAGGTAAAAACATGGAATTAAGTGTATCTCAGCTAATCATTTCTTATTGGCGATATACTTGGTATATGTTCCTTTCATCTGTTCGGTTAATTTGTCAGAACCAAGTGTCTTATTGTAGACATCTATATCCCTCTTAAGAGTGCAATGTAAAATTAATCATTCTAATGAAACAGAACACAATGAAAAGGAGAGAAGGGTACTAATCTTGGCTTTCTTGAACTTCTCCATCTGGTTTAAAACCTGCCAATTTTCATTTTTGGTATCATCTCTTGTTGTGAATCCTTTAAGCATCATCATCTTGTTGTGAATCCTTTAAGCATTCATCCAATTTCCTCTTCAATCCTTTGTTGGTACATAGGATCTGTAAGATTACACTCAACACAAGATCCAATGTGTAATGCCAATTAATACATTTGCATTAAAAATAGTAGAGTAGTATTAACTTAATACATAATACCATAAAATGTTCATGCTCTGCCTCTAATCTAACTATTGAAAAGATAAGAAAACACCATAAACAATGGTTATAAATAAAATCAAGATATGCATAGCAATAATCGAATTAATAGAAGAAGAGCAATCAAATTGGCTACCTTTTGCACATTAACTACCAGAGGACATGCAATTACTATTCTGCATGCTCGCTATATCTGATTTTAGAGCTTTTGCCGTGCCACGAACGTCCTGATTAGTAGAAAAAAGCAATTGAAATTAGAAAACGAAAACAAATAATAGAACACATGTAAATTCTTTAGTTGATCTTTACATTCGCCTCCAAATTGCATTGCGCAGTTGTTACAATTACATCTGATTGACAGTATATCTATGAGCACCCTCTTGTTAAATGACAAACAAGATACTACTTTCATTCACCTCTAACAAATTTTAATGATTAACATGCACAAACATTACTTCAACTTCACGTTAAGGAACTCAATTTTACAAACCTATAACTTCTTGTCAACAAATCTTATCTTCCTTCAAACAAAAGCCTTCTGAAAAATGACTCAACTAATCCAATTCAATTTTTATGATATGGTAATCAAACATGGGATAGTGCTTGGTTTTTTATCATCATTACCCTCTCAAACAATAATTGATCCTAATTACCCTCTTGTACTTGGTTTTTTAACAATCCAAGTGATTTCAGATGATGTTTGGCGTGTAAGAGTGTAAGTAACAGTCACATCATATTAATTTGATGTGGAAAAAATCTAAAATACCACTTCCTTTTATATATTTAGCCATTCAACGACTATTTCCTTATATCCTTCCATATATCTTCTCTGTTCATTGTAGAAAAGCCAAGTATAGGGGGTAATTAGGACCAGTTATTGTTTGAGGGGGTAACGATTATAGAAAAGCCAAGCTGTAAAGAAATGGATCTTAGGCCTAACTCAACCCCAAAAGCTAGCCTATGAAGGGAGGATTGTCCAAGTCCATATAAGGAGTCCACCCATCCCTTAAACCGCTGATGTTGGATATTTTAACACCCCACCTAACGCGGGCTGGACATCTGGTGCGTGGGTGATTATACTATGAGGTCCATAGTCGGGAAACAATAATTGGAATGAGTCATGCTTTGATATCATGTAAAGAAATAGATCTTGGGCCTAACTCAACCCAAAAAGCTAGCTTATGAGGGGAGAATTATCCAAGTCCATATAGGAGTCCACCCATCCATTAAACCACCGATGTGAGATATTTTAACACTAGTACATGGGATCATTAGGACCAAGTATAGTTTAAGAGATATCTAAATAAAGGTGTGAAGTTTAGGATGATCTTTGGGTATTTTGCCCAAATATATATTTGCTTGATACAACGACTTCTTGAATTGTCTAGTTAGAGAAGAAACAAATGAAATTAGAATGGTTTCAATCCATAAAGTATAATATATATACAGATATACAATTGTTGGTGCAATACTTTTGTAAATTGAGACTCTAACGTAACAAAAGATTGCAAGTGAGCATGTTGTGGTCGAGAATTAAATTCTATGGTACAAGTCACTGCTTGTATATTTTAGAAACCTTTCCAACCAATTAACCAAGAAAGTGTACCTCTGTAACCAATAACATGATTAGATGATGTGTTAGAGTAAAAAATTCCAACGCCACCTGGGGACTTCGAGATGAGAACGTTTGCCACTGCATTGTTAATTAACAACATATAATTATGAACGAAGTTGATTCTTAATGTAAATCATAAAAAAAGTTTTATAAGTTGCTTACAGTTGTTCCATACGTGTTCATTTTGTGCATGAGTTTTACTATCGCTATTGACTCTGGGGATGGACCCATCTCTTCGGATGCCCCAATTCCTAAGAGAATACGGAAAATCTCACTCAAAAAAATAGCAAAAATTGATAATCCAAGAAGAAATAGCAAAAATCGATAGTTGAAGAACCATAAAAGTGAAGTGATATAAATGAAGATGCTTTCATTGAATAGTTGGAGATATGATTTGGATTCGGCATGACAAAACTTTTCTGAAGAAGTACTTTTCTGAAAGAGCACATTCGTTTGGGAATCGTTAGCTAGGAACGTTTGTTCGCCGCTTTTCTTTTATTAGTCAGTAAGGTAATTAAGTTTTTTTAATTAATGGGAAAAATATTTTTAAGTAGGGTATTTATGTAATTTAACTTTCAAGTTAGGGAGTTCATGCTTTTAATATAATATAGATAGATAGATAAACATAGCCATATTTTTTTATATTTTATAGTGGAATACATGTAACACTAAATTGTAGGCACAAATCACAATTCTTGTATGCGCGCGTATTGTGTATCTACTATCGGTGTATATAAATTGTATAAGTATATATACCTGGATACTGTATGCCGCATACAATATGTATACATTACGTTTCGAAAGAGCATGCCTACAATGTATATGCTACGTTTTGAAAGCAAAATACTGCTATAATATCGTTATTTTTCATTAAAAAACAGGCACTATTCTCGCTATTCACGAACCATTCCCTTCAAAAACTTAATGGTGAGAAGATAGTAAATTAACTTGGCCCAGTGGGATTTGGGGAAGAGAGTGGCCATCGTGGAGGCCACTCAATAGAGCACGCATGTATGGAGAGATAGATGATTTGGAGAGCCACGTGTATATCTGGGATGGAATCTGCTCCTAAGTCCTAGCAATAAATTTACAGTGCGTAGCTTAAGATAGTCAGAATTGGGAATACCAGTTGGTGCATAACTAGCAAGTTACCACTCTTTGCTCTCCACTTCCGACACAGCCATTCTCTCTGTGTATATGCTACGTTTTGAAAGGTTTCGAAATATATGTATAGGGGATGAGACTGTAAAGGCAGGCATAACAAGTGGTATAGGTCAAAATAGTGGTAATATTTTCATGGTCCTCAGGCGTAGAGGTGGTCCTTGTGCTATACTTTTTCCCAGTCGAAATTACTGTGATAATTGACTTTTGGTCCAATATCAATGCATGCACGTTTTTAACAAGCTTGTTTGGACTTTTGATGGTTATTACAATCATTTTATAACGTATCGTGTTATATAGTATTATACTACATATTAATAAAATGTTTTGATAAATTGTATCGTTTGACTTTTATTGTTCATGATACCACGCACAAGCAATATGAATAAACTCACAAGATCTATGCGCCATTTAAAGTATTTTAAAGGGCAATCTTGATGATTAGTCATGTTCTACTCGCCCAACCAATACGCTTAATTGGTAGCAATGCATCCACCTAACGAAGTTCATCTGAAGATAGGGCAAATGATAGTAGTAACATTGTAGAGAATTGTTACATCCCGCACTTTCAGTGTTACACCCCCGTACCTTGGAGAAGCACTAGTTAAATTTGAATGTAAGTATGTCGAGCTATGGCTAGGTAAAACAACTTTGGAGTGTGAGGAACGAAACATTATTAAGTATATGGTTTAAGTAAAGGATGAATTATGATCTTCTAAGTCATAACCGAGAAGGACAGCCTTGGAACCAAAGGACATGACCATAATCAAGTATGATAAGTGATAAATATCATGTAATCAGAGTTTCGGAAGATTTTGGGACCAAGCAAATCAACGAAAATAAGTTTGTCGAAAATTTGGAACAAGTTGGCAGAATTAAGGATAGAATTTTGGGTCAACTTTGGAGGGGTATATCTCCAGGTATATGAGGAGTTTTAAGGTGTTTTAAAAGCCTAAAATGAAGTTCGTCGAGTTTAGTTTCCAACGCAACAAACCACTCGTCGATAGGACATCGGAGTAGAGAATTATGGACATTACAAGTTCGGCTGACAAAGAAGAAACGCGTGCTACAGTACTGCTACAGTGCTACCGACTTTGCCCACCGATAAAAGGGTCAAGACCCCATTTTTCAGCTCCAAAAACAGATCCTAAATCCCAGCACACATATAGGGGCAAATATGTCATAAAAAGTGGGTTTGAAGTGATTTTTGGCTAATCAGGGCTCGGGTAACGCATAGTTACGGTTATAGCATCGTTTTGCGGTGGATTTTGGCTTGGATTCAAGATGGATATTGGAGATATTATTGTTCTAACAAGGAAAAGGTATGAATCTCTCCTTATTGGTATTAATTTCGGCTTCTTTACGGAAATAAAGTTATTAAATAGTCGTATCACAAGTTGGTTAGTTGAGAAATTTAGAAAACATCGTGTGGAATGTTTTAGGAAATATATCGGTATGGATAATGGTGTTGATGATGTTGGTATTGTTGTTGTTGATTGGTTGTTGATATTATGATTTTGGGCTAGGCATATAAACAGGGGAGATGTGCCCCGAATTTCGACAGAATCTAAAAGGATTTTAATTAAAGGTTTGAGACAAGTGCATGATGACGAGCCTAACAATAGTATGAATGGTTTTATATGTAGATTGCGAGACAGGAAGTAAGTTGGAAGTCGAGAAATTATCTTCCATGTATGTTAAGGCTAGTCCCTTTCTTCTAAAGGCATGATTCCTTTCTTATGAATCCAATAGGTGTTTTCCAAATGTCCCATGATCCGTCTATGTGAATCCATAAATGTTTTCCAAGAATATTCTTATTCTCAAAAGCTAGAGATTCATGATTCTTGGAGTTCTTATGATGCTAAAGATAAACGTGTTTTGTGATGACGATGATCCTATTTCTAGAAACTCCTATGTTATAATTCCTTACATATGTTTCATAACCTCCTTACTTCCAAAAGTTAGAGTTCATAATTCAAAGGCATGACTTTTTTCTTGATAATCCATAAATGTTTTCCAAAATGTCCCTATTTTCCGAGTCAAAGAATTATAATTCTATAAGCTTTTATGACAACAACAACGGACATGTTTTTACAATGTTAATGACGATGCTAAAGATGAGAATGTTTCTATGATGGTTACGACGATGATGATGATTTCATGTTTAAAAGTCCCAAGCTTATGATTTCAATGTGAATATGAGAATGTTGAGTTATTTTCATGATTTTCTTGATTTTTATTCATTGTTGTTGATCTCGCCTTATAATAATAGTTCCTTCAAGGTGAGATATAGCGATGATGATTGCTCCATAACATAAATCGGAGGTTACCGACCTTACGTCACTCCGATAGAGTCGTAGCTTTTATTTGGCTCTCATTCATGCTTTATATATATGTATGTATTTTCTCACACCGCGCCGCGCTATAGTCGGCCGGGCATGGCACGTAGATGTACACATTGCGGTGGGCATGTTATGATATTGCCCGAACGCGGGCTAATGAGAGCCTCGACACGGGCATGATACTATATATGACACCGAGCCTTAATGGCCGGGCATGATACTATATATATGACACCGAGCCTTAATGGCCGGGCATGGTACTATGTATATGTATAAAATGTTTTTTTTAAGGCTAAGCATGCATGGCATCCGCCTTATGAGGCATCCAGATGTACAGGTTATCTCTCATATTCCATGTTACCTTTCATATCTATATTATGTTGTTATTCATGCCTTACATACTCAGTACATTATTCGTGCGCGTCCCTTTCTTGTGGACGTGCGCTCATGCCGCGGTAGTAGGGGAGACGGATCAGACCCGTAGGTCTTCTATCAGCGGATTCTCAGGAGCACTCCACTTTCTTCGGAGCTGCAGTCTATTTGGTATTGTCCTTATGATCATTTGTATTCCATGTAGAGGCTCGTAGACATGTGTGTGTACAGTTAGATGTTTTGTAGCTCCACCGGTTCATATTATGGTATAATATATTGGTGGCCTTGTCGGCCTTATTTTGAGCTCTTGATACTTTACTGTTAGCCTTGCCGGCTTTATGATATACGTTGTGTTGTGGCGACCTTGTCGGTCCGCATATGTACATATGTGTTGAATGATCGGATATTCCTATGTTGGGCCTTTTCTGCGTGCAGGTGTTCTTTGAGTTATGGTTTATAATGTTCAAAGTAACGGATAAGTCAGGTGGTTCCCGGCCTACGGGTCGGGCTTTGTCATTCTCTGGTAGGGGTGTGACAAATTGGTATCAAAGCAGTTCGTCCTAGGAAATGTCTACGAGCCGTGTCCAGTAGAGTCTTGTTTATGGGTGTGAAGCGCGCCACACTTATAAACAAGAGGCTGCAGGGCATTTAGGAACCATTGACCTTTCTTTCTTATCTTAGATCGTGCCATAGAGCTAAATCATAGGATATGATGTCCCGGATCCTAACCCAAATGTTTTGATCATGGATAAGCGATTGATTATGTCGCTACGAGGAAATTGCTTCGAAGTTGTTCATTCGAAAGGTATGTTTCCTGTTTTACTAATATGGATAGATGTTGCTATAAGAACTTGAGCAAGATATTATGGTATTTGTGATTGCTCTGTGGGGCATTGGATGTGTTTTCTGGGTTGTGTGCAGGAATGAGGTAGTAAGAATTATAGAGGAAACTCTGCCGAAATTTTTACAAATTGAATTGTTTGCATGTTTATAGAGAAAGAGTAAAGGGAAAATGTGACCATCAGCCGTTGGTAAGTCATGATTGAAAGGATAATTATGTGATGCTTTCAAAGAGAAGTTTTAGAGTGATTTTGATTTAATTTAAAGGAGAAACCCTGGAGGGGAAAAAAAAGATTAGTAATTAAAGAAAGTGGAATGAGTTACATCCGAGATTTCGGAGGATTGAGACCTATTGGAAACATAAAGAAAGTTGACATTAGGAACTCAAATACAGTATTACGATTTATAGATTAGATTGGTTAGTAAGTGATAACAAAGAGATATTGATATGGGAAAGGAAGTTAATGAGTACGGGAAAGTTCCACCCTAGAAATATATATATATATATACGAGATCAATATATATATATATATATATATATACGAGATCAAGATGGGAATGTACTCATAGTGGAATGTTCTGCAAACTTCTAGGTAGATATTATTAAGTGGCAAACGGGAAAGAGCACTTTAAGAGCAAAGGAAATCAAGGAGGACCTTGAGGACAGAAGTACGAGAAAGTGCGGTTATGAATTGATTAAAGGAAGTTATGTGATTGGCGACTATAAGAGGAAGTTTAATAAATTAATAAGGTTGGCCAAGGGTAGACAGTGATGGCATACGACAGTGGACTTGGGATAGAGATACGATTATAAAGGAAACAGGACGAATATACGAGAAATAAACATACATACGAGCAAGCTATGGTATCGTAAAGGGAAATAAGAAATGAACGAAGGAAGAAAGAAAAGGGTGTATTTTACTAAAATTTCATGATGAGAACAAGAATCGGCGGGACATTAGAAGGATTATGACGCATGATTATGATACAAATAATTAGTTAAGAGAAACTATGGGACACTATGAGCTAAATTAAGGAAAGGACGAATCGTGAGAATGAATGAGAGAGAGTATCGACTTTTACTGGTATGATATAAACCCAACTCGGAATCGAGAACCAAGAGTAAGAGAAATCTCAAGGGTACTGGGGAAAGGATGTCTATGAAGGGAAAAAAAAAACTTACGGCTGAAGGAGCATGGTATAGTCGGGCATTCTATAAGGAGCCTAACGAATTCCGATGTCACCATTGATTCATTAACCTAGGGGACTATTAGGCATGAAAGAAGGAAGTAGTTTGAGTTGTGTCCAATATGTATGGATGACTTGATACAAGAATCCAGTTAGCAAAAGAGAAATAAGTCAAACTAGGTGATAAAAGTAATTCCGACATTATATGGACTAGAGGAGTTGAAGGATCGCTAGGGTCGGCTAATTGACTACCAAAGACGGTCAATACTCGAATGTTACTAGTATATGAGGACATTCTTAGACGAATTAGAATATTCCCAAGTACAGAAGAAGGAAATGTACCGGCTTGAAGGAGTCGAAATTCGAGATGAACTAATATAGCAAGGATGTGCTAAAGAAAAGTGAAAATGGACTAAATGCAAGTATATTATGAGACAGACATGGGAAAGGAGGCATGACAAGATAATGAAGGTTTAGCAAATCAAGGAAATAAGTTTTGTCAATGCAATACGTTGTGTTCCGGGCTATGATTCGAATCGGTTGTACCAGAGAAATTTTTGGTTACAATTAAATATGCAGCAAACGTACCCCAAAAGGTAACGAGAAGAAGTGAGAAGGCATACAAGTGACCAAGGATAAGTATCAGAGACAGTTGAGATTAGTAAAGAGAAATTGTAGCACTGTAAGAGGTGAGAGTTTTAAAAGAGGAATATTTTTAGGAATTTCAATGATCATTAAAAGAAAGGAAGACGGTATGCCTATGGATAGCATGATAGACGTATTACCGAGACTAGAAAATACTTCTGCATTGTGAAATCATAAGTAACCATTTATATTAAATTGCGAGAGCATATGTCATAGGACCATATAAATAACCATCTGATGAAATGGCTAGTAAAATGGTGTGGGGACGACAATAAATATTTGAAGTAGAATGGAAGCTAGTTAAGTCTCAATTAGCTCATTTGGTATAGGAGAGCCAAGGACTTAAAGAGGGAAGCACACTCGTATTGAAAGGAAGTTATGATTAAGTAAGATTTTATTTTAGTCTCAAACTTATGAGTTAGTTTGTAATGATGTTAAGATTAGAGGAGAGAAAATTGGAGGAAAGATTCAAACATGGATTTGAAGATATTTTGAATAGTAGATTAGCTTGAGATATGATCATTAGTATGTTGTAAGTATAATCTTGTTATGAGGGATAACAATGATGATAAGAAAATGTTGTATACAAGTGTATAAGGGATGGTGCTGAGGTTGTTGTATGGGTTGAATTGAGTCCCATTTGAATATAAATCCCTTGGCTATGGTATTTTGACGCATTGGATGAGCAATATGAACTAAAGTAATTAATGAGAATAATAAGCCATTAGCAAGGAAATGCTATGCAAACCATCGGGCACTACCATAGGTGGAACTATGATGACAGTACAAGGAATTAAGAGTTCGACTAAAGAATTAAAAAGGAGATGAGATGATATATATGTAAAATATATGTAAAATCGATTAGTACTAAGAGGAATAATCTAAAGTAGCACTAGAGAAACAAGCAAGAAAAAGTGCCACAGCCAAATAAGAAAGTTGTTCACTAGTAGAGAAATATAGGGCTGCGAAACAGGAGGGACTAAGTCAACGGAAGGTGAAGTCATGGAAGTAGATGAAGATAAGATCGCAAGAAAAGAATTCAAGGATATAAATAAAGGAGGTGGACATTTAAGGAATTAAGAGATCCGCTTGATTGATAAACCGAAATGAAAAATAATTGCGTCAAACTATGGGAAAGACTTATTAAGTGAGAATCGGGCAAAGGTTAAAAGTAGAAGGAGAACCCCAAAGGAAATGATCAAAGGATATCACGTTTGATTGGAACAAGCGGGTGACAATGAGACCTCGTGGAACAAGCAACATGATGGCTCTTATTGGAAAAAGGGATGAATGAAGGTTACAGACAAAGGAAAGAATGAAAAGATTCGAATTATTTGCATGACTAGAAATCTTGGTTATTCTTCGACAAATTTCTGAATTCACCCCTAAGTTATTAGCCGAACTAAGGATCAGAAACTTTAAGAGTAAATTGAAGGAAATGAATCATTAAAGAAGAGATTTGAGATGTTTTTGATATAAGTACAAGAATTACCGTTAGTTAGCCAAGTGCCAGAAGTCCAATTGAAGGAAAGAGAAATTAAGCGAGACATTTACGTGTTAAACTAGTTGAAAGATAAAGTACCGCAAAGATTAATTCGACTGCTATAGAAAGCAAAGGATGCTAAAATGTGACCAGTCTCGAGGTTATCTTTAAGGGAGGAAGAATAAGAATAAGTAAACAAGAAGACAAAGGCCTGGGACATCTGTGAAACGTAAGAAAGATACGTGGAGATCGAAGAGAACAAGAATTTCTGAATAAAAAGAAGATGGGATAAAAAATTGGATAAAAGTATGTGGTAAGTACTGGATGAAAGGGCATACAAGAATGTAAACAAAGAAGGCTGAAGAGACAATGAGAACGATAAAGCATAAAGAGTTAGTAGACAGATAGATAATAAGAAAAGAGACGACCTTGAGTACGGGCATAAATTTGGCCACAAAAGAAGAAGGATAAACTGCATAATTCGGATAAGTTCAGTTTTAAATGAGCAAGTAAGACTGCAAGTAAGTAAAGTAAATACTGACAAATACAGGTAAGAACATTGACATCTACCTCAGAGCGAACTCTACCTCAACATTCGAGGACGAATGTTTTTAAAGGGGGGGAGAATGTTACACCCCGCACTTTCAGTGTTACACCCCGTACCTCGGAGAAGCACTGGTTAAATTTGAATGTAAGTATGTCGAGCTATGGCTAGGTAAAACAACTTTGGAGTGTGAGGAACGAAACATTATTAAGTATATGGTTTAAGTAAAGGATGAATTATGATCTTGCAAGTCGTAACCGAGAAGGACAGCCTTGGAACCAAAGGACATGACCATAATCAAGTATGATTAGTGATAAATATCATGTAATCAGAGTTTCAGAAGATTTTGGGACCAAGCAAATCAACGAAAATAAGTCTGTCGAAAATTTGGAAAAAAGTTGGCGAGAATTAAGGATAGAATTTTAGGTCAACTTTGGAGGGGTATATCTCTAGGTATATGAGGAGTTTTAAGGTGTTTTCAAAAGCCTAAAATGAAGTTCGTCGAGTCTAGTTTCAACGCAATAAACCGCTCATCGATAGGACATCGGAGTAGAGAATTATGGACGTTACAAGTTAGGCGGAAAGCAGAAATGCGTGCTACGATCTTGCTACGGTGCTATGCCGACTTTTGCACCTATATAAGGGTCAAAACCCCATTTTTCAGCTCAAAAACAGATCCTAAAAATCCAGACACATTCAGGGGCAAATATATCATAAAAAGTGAGGATTTTGAGTGATTTTTACGGGTATTAATCGAGGCCGGGTAACATAGTGTAGTCGCGATTATAGCATCGTTTTGCGGTGGATTTTGGCTTGGATTCAAGATGGATATTGGAGATATTATTGTTCTAACAAGGAAAAGGTATGAATCTCTCCTTATTGGTATTAATTTCGGCTTCTTTACGGAAATAAAGTTATTAAATAGTCGTATCACAATTTGGTTAGTTGAGAAATTTAGAAAACATCGTGTGGAATGTTTTAGGAAATATATTGGTAGGGATAATGGTGTTGATGATGTTGGTATTGTTGTTGTTGATTGGTTGTTGATATTATGATTTGGGCTAGGCATATAAACGGGGGAGATCTTTGCCCGAATTTCGACATGAATCTAAAAGGATTTTAATTAAAGGTTTGAGACAAGTATGATGATGAGCCTAACAATAGTATGAATGGTTTTATATGTAGATTGCGAATGATCTTTTGAATTGCAAGGAAGTAAGTTGGAAGTCGAGAAGTTATCTTCCAGGTATGTTAAGGCTAGTCCCTTTCTTCTAAAGGCATGATTCCTTTCTTATGAATCCAATAGGTGTTTTCCAAATGTCCCGTGATCCCTCTACGTGAATCCATAAATGTTTTCCAAGAATATTCTTATTCTCAAAAGCTAGAGATTCATGATTCATGGAGTTCTTATGATGCTAAAGATAAACGTGTTTTGTGATGACGATGATCCTATTTCTAGAAACTCCTATGTTATAATTCCTTACATATGTTTTATAACCTCCTTACTTCCAAAAGTTAGAGTTCATGATTCAAAGGCATGACTTTTTTCTTGATAATCCATAAATGTTTTCCAAAATGTCCCTATTTTCCGAGTCAAAGAATTATGATTCTATAAGCTTTTATGACAACAACAACGGACATGTTTTTACAATGTTAATGACGATGCTAAAGATGAGAATGTTTCTATGATGATTACGACGATGATGATGATTTCATATTTAAAAGTCCCAAGCTTATGATTTCAATGTGAATATGAGAATGTTGAGTTATTTTCGTGATTTTCTTGATTTTTATTCATTGTTGTTGATCTCGCTTTGTTGTTGATCTCGCCTTATAATAATTGTTCCTTCAAGGTGAGATAGAACGATGATGATTATTCCATAATATAATCGGAGGTTACCGACCTTACGTCATTCCGATGTATTTATAGCTTTTATTTGGCTCTCATGCATGCTTTATATATATATATATATATATATATATATATATATATATATATATATATATATATATATATATATATATATATGTATGTATATATATATATATATATATATATATATATATGTATGTATTTTCTCACACCGCGCCGCTTATATAGTATGAGAATGTTGGCATGGCACGTAGATGTGCACACCATTGTTCCTTCAAGGTGAGATAGAACGATGATGATTATTATAATATAATCGGAGGTTACCGACCTTACGTCATTCCGATGTATTTATAGCTCTTATTTGGCATGTTGGATGTATATATATATGTATGTATGTATATATATATATGTATTTTCCCCGCGCCGCGACGGGGCATGGCACGTAGATGGGATATGATAACACCGAGCTAATGATGATATCACGGAGCCTTAATGGCCGGGCATGATACTATATATATGACACCGACGGGCATGATACTATATATATGACACCGAGCCTTAATGGCCGGGCATGGTACTATGTATATGTATAAAATATTTTTTTAAAGGCTAAGCATGCATGGCATCCGCCTTATGAGGCATCCAGATGTACAGGTTATCTCTTTTATTCCATGTTACCTTTCATATCTATATTATGTTGTTATTCATGCCTTACATACTCAGTACATTATTCGTGCGACGTCCCTTCTTGTGGACGCCGCGCTCATGCCGCGAGGTAGGTAGGAGACGGATCGGACCCGTAGGTGTTCTATCGACGGATTCTCGGGAGCACTCCACTTTCTTCGGAGGTTGGTCTATTTGGTATTGTCCTTATGATCATTTGTATTCCATGTAGAGGCTCGTAGACATGTGTGTATAGTTAGATGTTTTATAGCTCCACCGGTTCATATTATTGTATAATATATTGGTGGCCTTGTCGGCCTTATTTTGAGCTCTTGATACTTTACTGTTAGCCTTGCCGGCTTTATGATATACATTATGTTGTGGCGACCTTGTCGGTCCGCATATGTACATATGTGCTGAATGATCGGATATTCCTATGTTGGGCCTTTTCTGCGTGCAGATATTCTTTGAGTTATGGTTTATAATGTTCAATTTGTTATTTGTTGTTGGTGAAGTTCCATTAAGTTTTTGAGTTATTGTTCTAGTTAATTGAGTTGGTTTTACTAAGTTGAGTTGACAATCCTTGTTCAGTTGCTGTTTAAAATTGATTTCTGGAATATTCAGATTACTCACTTTGGAACCATGCATCTAAGAATGATAGTTCTTACTTGAACACTCTAAAGGATAATATATGTTTGATGGCTCTATTTTGAGGTTTCTAATTTAAGTTTTTCACTATATCATATAAGTTGTCTAAGATATCTATATTTATAAGGTTTTTGGCTTATTCAATTCAACACTTGTTTAAAAACTCAGATTTGCTAGTACCAGTTTAGAGTCTTTTATAGTCCAAAAACCATGAGACCCTTGAGTTATTTCTTCTTTAGTTTGATGTCATTCTATCAGGTGTTAACCATCTGAATGTTTAACTTTAATAATTCCTGGGCTTACTTAAGATTACTCTCATGTATTAACTAGAGACCCTGACTTAGAGATTGTTTAGATACCATATCCCTAATGCTTCATTTTTGAGATTTTTTTTATAAGCATTCTGCTTTGGGCATACTGAAAGATGTATTCTTGACTGGACTGAAGTTAAGATTAAGTCTTTGTTCTAGAAATCATGACCATAGTGAGATTTTTAATTAGTGAACCTTAATAAGAAGGTTGTAATATTTAGATGAAGAATTATTAAGATTAAGTACTGTGTAATTTAAAGATAATTGCTAGGTCGTTGAGTTTGTTGTTAGTTGGATAATTTAAAGCGCTTTGCACAATTGCTATATTGCTAAAGGTTGGAATATGTAAAAATGAAACAATTACTTTTTTCAATTTTAATGTCAGCTTGATATGCGGCTAGAATAAATAGCAGACAAATTCTTCAAAAAAAAAAAAAAAAAAATTGGTTAAACCGCCGCAAATTGAAATACAAACCGCCTCTATCGTATTTTTTATTTAACGGTTAAACCGCCGTAAATGAACCTAAACCGTTGTTAAGGAAGTGCTCTAAAAGCATCCTTAAATGAAATAAAACGTCGGTAGAGAGGATTCCCGGGTAGATCTTTAAGAAATTTTAGGTCAGTTACAAACCGCCGTTAAATAAAAATGAACCGCCATTGTATAACCATTTGCAGCGGTTATTCCAGCTGGTCGTCTAAATCGCAGAATTTTATTTTTACGATAGCTTATCAGGCGACAGGTCTAAACCCTCGCTACTTTTATACTGCAGTAGTTTGAACCGACCGCGCAATGAAGGATCCAACAGCCATAAAGAAGAGTTTTTTTTTAATTTTTTTTTTTTATATAGTGGTTCTGTCTATTGGAAAAACGCCAGAGACAAAATTACTTAAATTTACCATATCAAAACTTTACAACAACTTTTAAAATCAACAAAACAATAACTACAGAATCTAGAACTACTACCTTCAATGATTTGAACCCACTTTAAATTTCTGTTTAAGTCTTTCAATTTCAGGATATCTTTTGACATTTTTGAAAGCAAATGAAACTATAATACATTAAGTAAAGCATAAATTTCTTATCGTGGGGATCATTCGTAAAACAATTTTCTAGCCAAGTATATGGAAATTCACCTCCACTGAAGAATATTACCAAAGATCATGCTTAATTCGCCTAAACTTTGAATTAACTCGAAAATACATTTGAAATAGAAGAAATTTCATTTGGAATCTAAATGAACTTCCTATCATTATCATTAAATTTAGAAATCATTTTAATTGATAGTTTCCCATTGTATAAAGCAAATTAAAGTTAATCTAATAGCCGATACATGCTCGAATTCAAAAGGTTAATTTTGGAAAATGTAAATACTTTTATATAGGATTTCTACCCCATTTGAACCAAAGTACATCAATTAATTCCTAAGACATGCTTTCTAAGCATAAATATAAATCCTAAAAATTAGTGTATCTAAAACGCCAAATATAATGCCAAATTTACCCAAAAAAAAAAAGATAGGGATGTAAAATATAGGTCAAACATTCCTATATTTTCCACATAAAATTTTATACAGATATAAAATAAGTGTTAAGTACACATGCCTATCCTAATTTGACATGTGTATTTTCACGTAAAATTTTCTTCTTCTTCCTTAATTACTTTCTTCCATCCTTTTTTCTTCCAACCATGTTTAACCATTTTTACACCATTACAGTAATTTCAAAATTTCTTGTAAAGTAGAGTGCTCAAAGAAGTCTCGTCTACATTAATGTATGTATCTACCCCTCCTAATAGAGTTTTCTATTTCCATTTTTTATTCACTCCCTCTACATAAAATAAAATCTTGATTTGCATGATTGGGAGATTTGAATTTATTTTTTTTTGGAAAAATTTGGCTTGGAATGATGATGTAGGGATTAAAAAAAAGGGGGGGAGGGGGTTGGGGGTGGGGGGTGAAAGTGGAGGTGTTGAGATGGATGTTAGAGAGAGAGAGAGAGAGAGAGAGAGAGAGAGAGAGAGAGAGAGAGAGAGAGAGAGAGAGAGAGAGAGAGCTAATGTGCTTCGTGATTTTAATGATTTATAGCTTCTTGGCACGTGCGTTGCACGTATATGCCAAGTCATGTAGTATACGAGTCTCCCAACATATAATGTATATTCCATAATTAAGTTTCTTTAAAAACATGAGAATTAATCAGAGTAAATCAATTTTATAAAAATTATTTGCTCTAAATTATAATTTTCAGCACGTGTGTTGCGCATGTATGTCAAGTCATGTAATATAAGATTTTTTTTAAATAATATTATCATAATTAAAATAAAATTTTGAGTGAATAATTATATATGAAAGTATAAAGTACATGTTTTTGTGAATGATTGATGTTGAATCGTCGTATGGTTAGAAGCCAAGGTTCTTTAGAAGATACAATGTCAAATATATCAGGACAAAATGTAATTACACATGAAAGTACTCAATTATCCGTTAATGTAACTACTGAGTAAAGATATTGGGATGTCAAACATACTTTGGTGGCTTCACTGCACTGTTACCATCTAATTCAACAAAACATGTTTATGAAGTTTCTTTGAACTTACATTGAATCAATCAAGATGTCTGTTAACAAAATCTTATTTAAAGTCCTAAATATTAGGACATAATATAAAAGTAAAATTTTAGATTTTTAGTAAATTTTGAAGTCCTAAATATAAGAAAATAATTTAATAAATAAATTGTAGATTTTGAAGTCCTATATATTATAAAAATTATTAAATGACAATTTAGTCTAATGTGAAATCAAATTTTAAAGGTTACAAAAGTCTAACGACATTTAGGTAAGGTGCTTTGTGCTTTTAAAGATATATCGATATAGACTGGATTCTTAATAATGTCCAAATTTATTTTTCTCAAAAAGAAAGTGTACACGGTCGTCGCGATATAATTTACCAATTCGGGGTCGAATCCTACATAGAACAATATAAAGACGATTAAGAAATTAAAAGATTTATCACCAAGCTACGCCAAACACTTTTTAATTTTTTTTAAAAATTTAAGAACTAACAAATATAAAATTAACTAGAAACTCGGGTAAAATGATCAATGGTCAAAAGCATGATACAAGGGAAATTACTCTCAGGTAAAGATCCAATGTATTTCACGGTTTTACATATAAGAGCGAGCTATGTAATAGATAATGATTTCTAAGATCTCATTGAAAGTCCTCCAACCAAATCAATGAATTTCACACTAAGCTTTTCCAAGCCTTAGAGTATAATATTAAGTACAATCAACTGAATCTCAAGTTAACTTTTCTATTCCTAGCTAAAGTTATTAGATGAGGTTAAAGCCCCAAATCCTTGCTATTTAATCTTTTCCTAACCTTTAGCTTTCTTTTCCAAGGAAAGCAAAGGTGAAAAGGCACATTTAATGTTTGCAATCACTAAATGACATTAAAGCTTGAAGAGTAAATAGAGAAACATTAACTCACTTCATTAGAAATAAAAATCATTCAATACATAAGCATGAGAAGAGTCGCAATCCAAAACTTGAACAATGAATTTTTTTTCATAAACAAGTAATGGAATAGAGTAGTACACACTTAGATATTTAGTACATAACAAGGAATTGAAGAAATGAGTAACAGGGTAAGAAGATTCTCATTCAAATCTTCTAATCTTCAACACCATGTGTGGGTCTAAGAACCCTACCTCTCCAAGCTTGTAAGAATGGCCAAAGATGAGAATAATTTCTCCCAAGTCATGCTCTTATAGATCCTCAATTTTTCCACATCTATATGTGACCAAAACAGCCCCAAATTTTCATATTTGCAGATCTGGCAGTTTTTTTTTTTTTTGCATTTTTTTAATAACTTTTCTCATTTTCTTCAATTTGGCCTCTTTTTGACTTGTTTTCACTTGGTTTCTTTTCCGATCACTTCTAAATCACATAAACCTGTAAAATAGGAGTAAAACACAGTAAATGTACTAGCTTCTCACTTAAACATAGCAAGCAAAAATCTAAGATTAAGGAAGAGATAAGTGGGTTAAAATACCAACTTATAGATTCTCTGGACGTGCGTTGCATGTGTATGTCAAGTCATGTAATATATAATGTTGTATATCTAAATAATTTTAGTTTACTACAACTGTTAATTAGTCTTCCAATAAGTAATGCTTATCCCTTAAGTTTCTTTAACAAAAGTTTCTTTAACAATCTGGGAAAATGATAAGAGTAAATCAGTTTTATTGTAATTGTTTGCTCTAAGTTATAATATCGGCACGTGCGTTGCACACGCATGTCGAGTCATGTAGTAAAGAATTTTGTAAATTAATTTCAAGATCATTAAAACAAAAGATTGGGTAGATAATTGCACATGAAAGTGTAAAATACATGTTTTTGCAAATGATTGATGTTGAATCGCCGTATGGTTAGAACCCAAGGTTCTTTAGAAGAAAAGTGTCAAATATCTCAGGATAAAATAGAATTACACATGAAAGTATTCCATTACCCCTTAATGTAATTATTGAGTAAAGATATTGAGATTTCAAACATTCTTTGGCGGCTTCACCGCACTGTTACCACCTAATTCAACAAAACATGTTTATTAAGCTTCTTTTTTCACTTGCATTGTGTCAATCAAGATGTGTGTTAATAAAATCTTATGAATTCTTGATAAGGAAGTGATCGAATAAAAAATATTAGTAAGGATCCAACAAACTAAGCCCTACTTTATATGTTGGTAATGTTTTTATAACTTCTCAGATCAAGAGAAAAAGATTTTAAGTTGTTGGAGAGGGAGGGACATGCTGAAGAGCTTTGATGAAAAAATTGACGCAAGTAAAATAGTTATCGTAGAAGAGTAATAACTGATTTATAGTCCTAAATATTATAATATTACATCAAAGTAAAATTTTAGATTTTTAGTGGATATCGAAGTCCTAAATATGAGGAAATAATTTAATAAATAAATTGTCGATTTTAAAGTCCTATATATAGATATATTAGAAAAATGATCAAATGAAAATTTAGTCTAATGTGAAATCGATTCTCAGAACGTGTGTTGTACGTGTATGTCAAGTCATGTAGTGTACGATTTTGTATTCCTAAAGAATTTTAGTTTCCCGCAGCTGCGAATTGGTCTTCTAGCAAGTAATGTTTGTAAAAATTATTTTCTTCTATTATAATTCGATACGACGTTTCTATTATGGCTGTTTAGAGAAACCGCCACAAATATTCAACACAATTTGGTGATTTCTGAAGCGCCATATTAAGATTTTTAATAGTAGATATTTCTATTGATACGACGGTCACGGCGGTTTGAAACCGCCGTATGGTATTTTATATTTTTTTAAAAAGTTTTCCCCTCAGCAAAATTAGAGCTCCCTCGCTATTTTCTAGAGAGTTCCATCCATATTCCCATATGTCCCTCAGCCCAGTTGTTTTTTCGCCTCTCTCTTTCTGCCTTTCTATTGACCAAAATTTTGCGCACACAGAGTGTATCATGCAAGTAAGTTTGTTTCTCTTTTTCTACATATATGAGATTTTCAAAACCCTAACTTTTGAAGAATTCCATATTTTTCCGAAATGTCTGTGAAAATGTGCTTTTTTTTTCTTTCTGTTTTTGTGTTGCGGAAAAGCGGATGATTATATGAATGTGTGTGAATCGTATCACCGGATTTATGAATTGAATGCATTGAATCTCTGTCTTTATTTCTCGAATAAGCTATGTGTTGATTGTTTTTGCATCTATTGTTCTTCTTCTAAGATTTTGAGTTTCACCCATTTTATTGTTCATGCATGAAGTGAGTCTGTTGATTTTTACAGTTATTGTTCTTCTCATTTAATATTCTATGTACTAATAGCCATTTTTTGAAAAATATATCTGTGTTTCATCCAAACAGTCTTATTTTTTGTATTTTCTCTGATCAACAACTGATGTCTAAGATCTACACTTATTCTTTGCGGGTTTACTATCACCCTACTAAACAATTTTGGAGCGGAATAGTTAATTCTAGCCTAGCACGCCTATCCTAATTTGACACGTATATTTTCCACGCAAAATATTATATAGATATGAAATAAGTGTTAAATACGCACGCCTATCCTAATTTGACGCGTGTATTTTCTACGCAAAATATTATATAGATATGAAATAAGTGTTAAATACGCACGCCTATCCTAATTTGACGCGTGTATTTTCCACGTAACATTTCTTAGTCTTCTTCTTTAATTACTTTGTTCCATCCTTATTTTGTTCACCATGTTGAACCATTTTTCCACCCTTACAACACTTTCAAAGTTTCTTCTGAAGTAGAGTGCTCAAAGAAGTATTGTCTACACTAATGTATGTATCTGCTCCTCCTAATTAAGTTTTGTATTTCCATATATGTTTTTTTCTTTTCATTTTCAATTCACTCTTTCTACATCAAATAAGATCTTGATTTGCACGATCGGGAGTTTTAATTATTTTTTTTTCTTTCAAATTTTGGTTTGGAATGATGGTGTAGGAAATAAACAAAAAAAAGGGGGGGGGGGGGGGTGAAAGTGGAGGTGTTGAGATGGTTGTGTGCGCGCGCGTTCAAGAGAGAGAGAGAGAGAGAGGGGAGAAATGGAAGAAAAAAAATAGTTCGTCGGAAAAAACTCCGTAGTGTTCATGTTCTTTGCTAGAGATTTTGTCGGGATTCATGTTCTTCACTAAGCTTGTCAATTGGGCCGGGTTGGGTCGGGCCGGCCCAACTAAGCCGACCCATAACCGGCCCGGCCCCGAACCCAGTAAGAAGGTGATGGGCTGGGTAGTGGAAAAAATTAGGGGGCTGGACCGGACATGCCATGTAGCCCGGCCCACCAACAGGCCCGGGTTCTGGCCCATCAGGGCACCGGACCAGCCCGAACCACTTCGAATTACTTTTTTTTTAAAAAAAAAAACATAAATAAGCAGTTTTTGAAAAATGATTACATATATATGATAGCGTTAATTAATGCATATCAAATATTTACTTCCATAACAGATTCTACTATACGAGAATCAATCCTATATTAGATCCATGCTTTCCATTTTCTTGCTTATTTTTAGGGATAATTCTAAAATTTTGGAAGTTAATTAAATAAGTCACTCAAATTAGCTATTTTATAGGGAGATGATTCCAACTTTAACTATTAAACTCCCTTTATTCTCTTAATTACTATGCAACTAAAACTTAATAGTATTCAATTAATCATTATATATACCTGACAATTTTTTAGAGGTACTAATGTATTACAATATACATGGTATAATTTAATTATATTATATTATATGGAGGTATAATATTATATATACATAGTATAATTCATTTTTAGAAGCACACTAATGTACTTTATACATAGTATAATTTAACATAGATTATAATTGTATAATGTTATATATACCTGGTATAATATTATTTTTTAGAAATACTATGTATATTGATTCTTTTGTGACCTTTTGATTGGAAAATATTTTTCTGTTAAAAAAATACCATGTATATTTGTGATTAAGATATTATCAAAAACTCCAAAAATGACTTGTATATCTTGTTTGGATATTTATGACTTTGTGTATGTTTTGTATATGTTGTTTGTATATTTGTGTATATCTTGTATATGTTGATTGTATATTCGTGTATATCTTGTATATGTTGTTGGAATGAAGATTCCCAACGGCTATTTAAGCAAGAATAGTCGTTGGGCAAATGGCCAAACCCCAAAAATGACTTCTTTAAAAAAAATAAAAAATAATTCATTTAAATATAAGTGTCAAATATTATAAAAAGTCGAGAGTGCGAAGCAAGACTACACCGATAATTTAAAATAAATTTCAAACTTAAATTGATAACATTGCAAATTCCAAACATACAAACTTGAACGACTTGCATTGCAAAATCAAATCGAAACAAACAAACTAACATTGCAAAATGAAAACATACAAACTTGAAATTTGAAACTTGAAACTTGAAAGTTGAGTCTTGAAACTTGAAACTTGAAAGCTCAAAATTCAAATTCTAACGAAGAGTTGCATATGCATTTGGGTGTTTCTGACCCAAGTGACGGACCAAAGTATCGACTGGTCCATATCCCGGTCCGGACCTATGGTTCATAGTTGGTAGACGAATTCTACATCGAATCGTATCTTCTTCTAATTTATCATAATACCTCCACACTAATGCACTCCTTGAGCTAGAGGAGGAGGATTGTCATTATCCATTAAATTTAAATTTTGAAATTTGAACTTGGAAGTTGGAAGAGAGAGAGAGAGAGAGATATTTAGATGAGTAGGAAATTTAGGGATAGAGGAGAGTAGGAAATTGTGAGATAATATGGAGAAGAATGAATGATATTTATAGATTGAAAATGGGGCCAAAGAATAATTTAAGGAACTTGATGGTTAAAATAAAGTTGACAACAACTAGATTTTAAAGTATCAATTTTTTTAAAAATAATTAAAATCCGGCCCGACCCCTTAACTGAACCCGACCCAGCCCATTAACTAAAATCCAAACCAGCCCACTTAGCCCACTATGTACCCCTACCCGGGTAGAGGGCTGGGCCGGACACCCTTTTTCCTCCTCAAACCCGACCCCAACCCGGCCCATTAACCTATGGCCCGACCCGGCCCGAAAATGGCCCCATGTGACCCTGATTTACATGGCCCGACCCAGCCCAGCCCGGCCCAATTGACAGGTCTGACTGCAAAAGGGAAGTTAAAAGAAGAAGTAAACAAAAAACAAACCTAAAACAAAAAGATATATATTTAATAACTAAAACATCATAAAAATAATTTTTGCATTGTTTGTGCCCTTCATTGCTATGCCACCTCAATACTTAAGGGGTTAACAATTCTACTTTTAAATAGGCCGATGAGGTAATAAGACTCTCTCAAGCTGGGAGTATGTAGTTGAAAATCAGACTATAATATGAGGTATTTATGCATTTTCCTATTTCTAATAACGAAAGATTTAATAGCCAAACTTTAATTAATTTTTATGTCCTAACTATTCATAAAATACTACTCCCTCCGTCCCAATTTTTATAATATATTTTGACTAGGCACGAAATTTAAGAAAGAAAGACTTTTAAAACTTGTGATCTAAAACGATCCATAGATATTTGTTTAGCAGTAAATCATTTCATTAAGCGTAAAAGGAGAAGTTTAGGTTAAATTAGTATAATTATTTTTGAGACAGATTAAAAAAAAAAGTGCATCACATAAATTGAGACAGAGAGATAATTAGATAACAATTATGATTAATATGTCTACTTTTAAGGATAAAAACGCCAATCAACATTCCATGTTGGATATTCGCACTTACAAATATAAAAATAGAAAGAAAAGTAATTTGTATTTGAACGATCATTGCAAACCCTGATTTTAATCATCAAATTACGAAAAAAGATATGTGCAATTTACTTTACAATTAATATTATTCAAAAAGAAACAATAGTTTTAATTTTTTTTTTTTTTTTTAACTATGACAAACGATAGTTAAGTTTTTCAACTTTATTTTATTAAAATTAAAATGTCCTTCATGGGCCGGGAATCCCATGTTGGCGCCAACTTGTTTGTAACTCCAAACCACGTAGGAGACGGTTTTAGTTTTTGACATACGTAAGGAAAAAGATGTCGCACAAACCTCGCACTTTCAGAATTTGTTCCGAACACAACAACTTCTCAATTTTATTTTTCTCAATCATCAATATCCAAAAAATAACAAAACCCTAGTTCTTTATTCTTGATTTTTTTTTTCACAGCATGAGTACTCTCCCTATCAAGGATGAAATTGTGGACGTCGAGGACTTAGATCATCATAATACAGCTATGATTCCCGTAAGCAGTGGAGGAAGCAATGGCGTTTCTGGTTCACGTTTTTTTGATTATAGTGATGATGATGATGACGACGACGTGGAAGGAAGTCCTTTGAAGAAGATGAAAGTTCAAGCAGCTTTGCCGGTAGGGTTTCTTGATCCACTTTCCCCCGAAGAGCGGGCAGCGTTGAACCGTGCTCGTAATATTGTAGGCAATAATGAATTGGTAGTGGCTGCAGAAAAGGTTGTCGCTTCTTCTACTGGTGCTGTTTCGAGTTGTAAGCAGTTTTGGAAAGCTGGAGATTATGAAGGCATTGATGGTGGTTTTGCTGCTGGTCATGCAGGTAATGTTTGACTATTCTTTGCTAGTAATTCATTACTTGGTCCAATGGTTTAGCTAGAGTTTTCACTAAAAGGAGTAACGAAATTCAACATATTGTATATATGCAAAATTTCTTTTGAACTATCTTTGAGGACTTTTGTCAAGGAGATTCAAAAAGATAAACAAAATCTCTCTAGAGAGACTCAAAATCCACAACAATGGGGTAAACATTAAGCCCTTCGTCACTTAGCTGAAGTTCATATTGTGTTAAAGGGGATTCAAAACTTAATATTTATACATAAATAATCAAATTGACCTTATTTATACCGTGTAATTTTCTAACTAGTTGTGCTCCTGACTATTTACACAAGAGTAATCTTTCAACGAAACCTTGAATAAACGTGGCTCCGCCACTCATGTTGTCCTTGCCTGTTTTTTCAGATAATTGTTTGTTTTACAATCTCATCCATTATTTCAACTTCAAACTTGAAGTCTGAAAAATACGTTTGACTAGTTTTTCAAGTGAAATAATAGTTTCCGCTCACAAAAGTTCAACTTCAAAGTGTTTGTTTTAACTCCGGGATTCTATTTGGAAAAGAATGGTGGGGTTGGAGGATGACTGCATCAAGAAAATTTCTTGTGAATTGTGAAATTAGTTTTTGTAATTAGTACATAACTATAAATCACAATTTTTTATATTACACATCATAAAAGTATTATAAATCACCATCTAGTTTTTCAAATTGTCTAAATAATTCTTTTTCCAAGTGAAATCCATATTAATTTTCAAATACCTTTTCAACTTTAACTTCAAATACTCTGTTTTCAAACTTCAATTAAATCACGTCCAAAGGCCTATAAGTACTCCTCTTTGTTTTCAAAACTTCAATCAGATCAAAAAGAATGGTGGAAAAAGAATGGTGGGGTTGGAGGAAGAATGCATCAGAGTTTTTCTTATAAAGATTAATGCTATATATCACAACTTTCTTATAAAGATTATTGCTATAAATCACAAATTTTTAAAATGGGAAATTTATGATCACATGATTTTCCCATCTTATTCCCACCAAACCAGCTCACTGGAAAAACACATGGTGGAAACAAGTTCTCGTTGAGACGCTGAGAAACGTCCCAATTTTCGGTGTTAAAACACTAATATTTAGGTTTCCCCTCCGACATTCCGTGAGAATAGTCGTTGAACATTTTTCAGTGGAAAAATTGTGATTTTTTAGTAGTGTTAAGTATAGAAGTAGCGTAAAACAAAATCTAGTTTTATACATAAAAATATTTCAAGATGCTGACGGAAAATAAACATTAAGGAATTAATTTTAATTCAAAACTAGCTTCCAAAAACATTAAGGAATTAATTTTAATTCAAAACTAGCTTCCAAAACTCTTACTCCTGATCAGTGGCGGAGCCAGGATTTTCACTGGGGTACATTGTCATCTAATTGAAAATGGTGGATGTTAAAGACATTATATTTGTAAATTTTGGATCTTTGCATTGATAAGAAACTCTTGCACGAAGTACAGGATATTGTAAGCCTTTCCTTTTTCCTTCTTCGTTTGTTGTTCTTTACTATTAGGTTTGGATTTTGCATTAAAGCATAATTGAATCTAATTGATGTCCTGCTTGATAAGTATTTGAAGATTGCCCAATGTAGTGACATGAATGAATTTAATTTGGGATGGAATATAGTGTAGTGGACGAGCTCTACAAGATTATTAGTAACACATTCCCCCCCCCCCCCCCCCCCCCCCCCCCCCCCCCCTCTCCCGGTGCTATTTATTGTATTAAACATTGGAGATATTTAATCACATGAAAAGACGTTGTCTCAAAAGACCTACAATAATCTCTTAGAATCCATGCAGACTTAGCTAGAAATAGGGCACACGGAAAGAAAAAGATATGTAGAGGTGGCACTAATTAGATGGGATTAAGTTTTTGTCATGTTGGAAGTGTTTTAATCCTGTTAGAGAATTTATATGGCAGTAGAAAAAATCGATAATGTCTAGTACTTTTATCTTTATATTTTGCATAATATTGGATTGAGATATAGTTATTGTTAAATAGACCAAATGATTGGATAGATTTATATTCTTTTATACCACATATATGTAATCTTGTTGATCGGTTGTTAAGGTTTATTGTTGAAATTTCTTATACTATGAATGTTGGATAAATATTTTTTTTGATACCACTCATATATGTAATCTTGTTGATCTGTTGCTAAGGTTAGATGTCAACTTGAAGTTCTTTTCTTAAAAGCAAAAACAAGTTCAATTGTAAAGAGAGAGAGAAGCCTTGAATTGCTAATGGTGAAAAATACAAATATATAGATGTTTAGTCAAGAGCATAAAATATGCTCCATATATATGGAGGAATAGCCCTAAAGTATATATCTAGATAAGCTTAATAGGCTAAGAAATGTGTCTGATACGCACAAGTTGAGGGCTCGATGGGCTAAATTGAGAGGAAGAAGATAGAGTGCCTTTGACAACATTGGATGGGATATGGGCAGAGTTGAGTGAGAGAAGAAACTCGGGTTTAATACTGAACTATCTTCAAATATAAGTGAAAGAATTTTAGCATTCAACTCAATACAATAAGATAATAGGTTAAGTAACACGGGACTTGTATAGAATCCTTAATATGTCCATTTTTGGGAAAAATAACTCCTCATTCTCTTAAATCGAATTTAGCGTTCACACATTGTCCAGCACTTGCTTATGAGAGTGAGAATGGTATTGTCAAAGGCTAGCTCAGATATCTTGTGAAAGAATATGAACATTGGAACTAAAACCTTAACGTGTGAATAGAGTAACTCAAGACAACTATAAAGCCTTTGAAAACTTTTACACAACCAAAGTGAGAGACATATACTGTCTAACAATTGATATGGTTGAATGCTTGGTTAATGTAATTAATTACCTTTTTCTCATCATGAAAAAAAAGAGCATCCTTCATTTACTTTGATTTCATTCATATGTGCAGATGGCATGGATCATGTGAGAGTTCACCCAAAATTCTTGCATTCAAATGCCACCAGTCATAAATGGGCTTTGGGAGGTAAAGTTTGTTGCAAAGCTTAATCTTTTATTTACTTTCGTGTTCCTTCAAGCTCATTTCTCCCATATATATTAGTGGAAGATTTCTCTTTGTTGAGGTTTTTATAATCTTGTTCTCTGCACCAGCTTTTGCTGAGCTTCTTGACAATGCTATGGATGAGGTACACGTGCTGTGGTTTCCTGTTCCGTTATTTCCTTTTCTCTTCTCCCTTCTTCCATCACCTTAATCACTCCTTTTCTTTGGAAATATTTTTCCTTCAGGTTTGCAATGGAGCCACCTATGTCAGTGTAGATGTGTTGGACAACAAGAAAGATAAGGGTAAAATGATATTAGTTGAAGGTATATATATTCATCCACTCTCCTTGTAGATTCTTTTGTTCAATTTTATGTTGTTGGTTCTCTGGAGTCTGGGAGTTTTTGGAGAGATTCTCCTTTATTGTTCTACAGACCATACTTGTGGATCGGATACTTGATCTGTTGTTGGTAGGCGAAAAAACATTATTATATGCCTCACAAAATTGACATTAGTTATGTGATGCTTCTTTTTGTCTCACACTTTAGTGGACCCGATTCTTACACTTTTTTGTCCACAAATTTTGGGTCCACTAAGTTGTGAGACAAATAGAACCCTCGCACAACTAATGTAGTTGTTGTGTGAGACAAATAATAAATGTTTTCGTTGGTAGGCAGCTCTTTTCTTGTTCGGATCTTGAGTTAATTCTTTCACAATTGGACTACAGATAATGGTGGTGGAATGACTCCAGATAAAATGCGCTCGTGCATGTCTCTTGGATATTCAGCGAAAAGCAAATTAGCAAATACTATTGGCCAATGTGAGTTTACATATCTGTTGCAACAGCCAAACCATCTCTGTTCTGTTATTCGGGCGTGCTAAACAGTTTTATTGGATCAAGCCGTTTTCCATTATGCAACAATTGCCTTATTATTTTGTAATGTTGTGCAAGATGGAAATGGTTTCAAAACAAGTAGTATGAGACTCGGGGCAGATGTGATTGTATTCTCACGTTGTCAGGGAAGGGACGGGATAAGGTACTTCTATGGGCTAGTAACTATTACTTGCTAATTTCTTAAATAATTCTCCTCCTAGCAATCGATTAGCATTTGCAGTTATAAAAGTAATGTATTGTTTTTTTTTTATTTTTTAGCACAACACAAAGTGTTGGGATGTTGTCATATACATTTTTAAGGAGCACAGGGAAAGAAGATATTGTTGTTCCTATGGTATGACTTCCTAACTACTGCAAAGAACATATATGTTCTTCTTGTTCGAAAAGTTTCGGTGAAGACAGTTACAATATGAAAGCCACATAAAGTATTAAATACAGTTTTTTGTATTTGGTAATGTGAAGATTGATTTTGTCAAGAGAGAAGGAACTTGGGAGATGTTGCTTCGATCTTCAGCTGATGATTGGAAAAGAAATTCAGACACGATAGCACAATGGTCTCCATGTGAAAGTGAAGAGGATCTCTTCCAGCAGGTGTTTCCTATTTTCTCTTTATGTAGTCATAAAAGATGATAATAGTTCACAGTAACTGAGAACTATATTCTTTTTTTCTTTTCTGGTGTGTGTTTATGCTTTTTCCCGTGCTCCTATTTTTCTTTTCCTCTTCATCTTGTTTAAGAACTGTTTCTCTTCTCAGAACAAATGAACAAATTGATTTTCGAATAGTAGTCTTTATATGGATTGTAATTACAAGATACTTAAGCACCTTTTTTCCCTTTGTTAGTGATTAATAGACATTCTGAATCTAATTCGTGGAGAACATTGTAGTTCAAGTTTGACTAGTAATATCTCTCGATTTTGCAAGGATGCGTATTATTTGCAGTGGAACAGCTTTTACAATTGAAGTTGAATTATTGTTCTTTAAAGTTAGTATTGCTTGAAACGAATGGAAGACTAGAATTTTTTTACAATGACATTTAGTTCATATAGGTGGTTAAGTTACCGAAATTTTAGATCAAAGATTATGGTTTCACGTAAATTAAAGAGTATTCTGTTTTGATATTCAGTTCACTGGCTCCAATGTGTAAATTCTACATTGTCATAAAATTTGTTTCCATTCATTAGTTATGCTCCTAATGTTATTGCTCTTCTTCGTTGTAGTTTGAATTATTGAATGATCAAGGAACGCGAATTATCATATACAATCTCTGGGAGGACGAAGAAGGAGCCACGGAACTTGATTTTGACACTGATCCACAAGTATTCTTCTCCTCTTGAATTACATATTACCAAATCCTATCATTGGTTTCGTAGCTAAATGATGCTTTTATCTTCTTCAGGACATTCAAATCAGGAGTGTTAGTCGAGACGAAAAGAAGATTGAGATGGCAAAAGAATATCCTAACTCCAGGCATTTTTTAACTTATCAACATTCTTTAAGGGTAAATATTCTTAATTGTTGTGTAAATTTCAGTCTATTAAAGTTCTTATTCGCCAAACCACTGATAGCCAGTGGCGGAGCAAGAATTTTCACCAAAGGGATTCAAAAATTAGGAAGTAAACATATGAAGGAGCCAAAGGGATTCAACATCTATTATATATACGTAAATAATAATTTCTACCCTGCTGATTGCTGCTTCAAATTTTGCTTCAACATTCTTTTTTTTTTTTTTTTCAACATTCTTTTTATTACTTCGGAAACAGCCTCCCTATCTTCCGAGATAGGGGTAAGGTTTGCGTATACTTTACCCTCCCCAGACCCCAGATTGTGGGATTGCAATGGGTATGTTGTTGTTGTTGTATTCTTTTTATTTCTAGACAAGTTATCTGGAAAAGTATAAGAAGATTTCTTAAAACTAAAATGTTTTTGACATCTGAATTCTCGTTTGTTCATATTGGTTCGCGTATTATTCTCTTGGAGTTGACTTGTGTCTTGATCATTGTTCTCAGAGTTATGCTTCAATTTTGTACCTGAGGCTTTCTCCTGGATTTCGAATCATTTTGCGCGGCAAAGATGTTGAGCATCATAATTTGATCAACGACATGATGCTATCCGAGGAGATCACTTACAGACCTCAACCAATTGGTGATCAAACAACCCAGGATCCAAATGTAACATTCTTTTCCCCTAAAGATTCAAGCATGATTTTAGGTATTTTAGAAGCATTTTAACACTTTTGGCTTTTCTCTAAAAACTGGTTTTCTCACAATAGGCGGTCGCTCTGGTAACTATTGGTTTTGTGAAGGATGCAAAACATCACATTGACATTCAAGGTTTCAACGTTTATCACAAGAACCGGCTAATTAAGGTTAGCTTTTTTCTTACTCAACGCATCATGATTGGATTTATTGCTGGTGTAGGTAAAATTTCAATATCGTAGGTTGAAATATAGTCCTAGGTAAATCCACTATTTATACATATAAGGAGTGTGGGGTTGTGGGACTACTTATATATGGGGTTCATTTGCATCGATGGTCAGAATTCAATAATTTTTATGTTTCAGCGAGTGAAATTGTGAATCATTTACTATCTGTTGAATGCAATCGGGAATTTTACTAAGCAGTTCTTTTCTCTAAAAGCTGGATAGTTGCATCTAACTTAAAATAAGAGATTCTGCAACAACATGGAAGCTTGTGTAATCTAAGTGACACGTTTTATCGGTTTTGACAGTTACGTCTATGAATTGTTCAGCCTATCATAGTCTTTGTCATCAAGCTTTCATGAGATAGGAAATCGATCCAGTTGGAAGTAGTTGAACTGATACATTTTAAGTTTAACTAATGATCTTTGTCATCAAGCTGATGCATTCCTTTTTCTCGTCAGCCTTTTTGGAGGGTGTGGAATGCTGCTGGAAGTGATGGTCGTGGTGTGATTGGTACTATTTCATGTCTTATCTGGGCTTTTGGTTGATATTGTTTTCCTCATAGCGTTAAACTTCAATAAATCAGTTTGCTGTTTTCCTTTTGTGTAACAGGTGTCTTGGAAACTAATTTTGTTAAACCAGCTCATGATAAACAGGGTTTTGAGCGCACAATCGTCCTTGCTAGACTTGAGGCGCGTTTACAAGTTATGCAGAAGAAGTATTGGTATGTTCAACTGGTTCGTTCTTCAACATTATAAGATTTTTCATTTATGATGTTTCATTGATCATTTTTCTTTTATAGGTCCACAAACTGCCATTTAATTGGTTATGCAAAGCGTCGCAATATAAAGAGCGGTGTCTCTCCCGAGAAAGAATCAAGTGCTTCCACTAAAAGCAAGTCCTGTTCCCGGGTTTCCTCTAGTGGCCACACAACCTGTCATGATAAATCTAAATCGAAATCCATTGGAGGAGAACACGAGAAGGGACCAGTTCATTCTTCGGTACAGGCAACAAATCAGGCTATGTGGAGAGAAACTCAGCAAGCGTGTTTATCAAATAGGCAAACTGGTCAAATTCCAGCAAATTTAGTTGTCAAGGTAATGTAAATAGACAAGTATTGACATTCTTTTCTTGTTTACAAGCTTCTCTATCAAGAAAATTGTCTTTGTTTACAACTATTCCCTCCATTTCAATTTGTTTATCTTAGTTTGACTAAGCACGAAATTTAAGAAAATAAAGAGAACTTTTGAATCTTATGGTCTTAAACTAAATATGTGTATAATGCACCAAATGTCCTTTAATTTTGTGGTCTTAAACATGTCATATGGGATGTTGAGATCAAAGAGTTGCCAAATTAGGAAAGAGACATTCTTTTTTAAACAGACTGAAAAGAAAAGTAAGACAAACAAATTGAAAAGAGGTGAGTTGTTCATCATCTAACATTTCTTTTTCCATATTGAACTCCCAACTCTCATTCTCTTATTCATTATCGACTACTCCAAGATCATGTTTTTTTTTTTTTTTTTTTAATTCATTGGATTAATTACTTCGTGGATGATCAATTGACCAGCACTATTGGTCGACAGTCATTAGAGTTTAGAATCACTAAATTTCTCTCGTTTCTTATTTCCAGCGAGAACAGATGGAAGATACTGTGTCCAACTTGAGAGAAGAGAATCACAGTACTAAGAATAGGTCAGTAAATACTCATTGTCACAATTGATGCTCTTTGCTTACAAATTTTATGGAGAGGTACTCATTCATGTGGATCTTCTGTTTTCTTCCTGCAGTTTACAACAGGCTTATCAGTATGAAAAAGACAAGGTTAAGAATCTAGAAGGTCAAGTAAGTGATGATTGATATTACATGTCTTTGTCCCTCATATCACACTAAGTCTTTAATTGTCTAATCGCGGATACAATCAGCTTCAGGCAGCACACAAGATGATATCAGACCTGAATAACAACCACAAAAATTTAGCTAGTATGCTTATTGAAGAGCGAAAATGTAGGGATAAGGAAGAAGAAAGTTTAAGGAGCAAATTAAAGGTAAAATATTACTCGTATTTTATTTGCTATTACTAATTCCCCTCCCCCTTTTGCTTTTCCTCTCAGCTTTATGCATACTAAGTGAATACTACGTGACTTCAATTTTTTTTCACCTTTTTCTGGTTAGGATGCTTCTGATACCATGGAAAAGCTAATCTACAAAAATAGGCAGCTAGAAAGTAGGATAGCCTTTATAAGTATCAAGCGCGAACGTTGAGGTACAAACAACGATGAGAAGTAACACAAAATATGCAGCTCAAGAACAACTGATGCAGACTTCAATGTCTTGACTAATAGCAAGTCCATTCAATACTAACATGTATATTGGCTTTTACTAATGGCTTGTGTTGAGAACCAGTTGGCTGCTTTGCACAGGATGTGCAAGCTTTCTCATATGCCAAGAGTGGGAAAAAAGTGATTTGTAAATTAGCAAGATCTTTAACCGCGAGTTTACTCTGTATTGTAATCCGTCATGTTACCTTTGCTCGAGTACTTTAACATTTATTACTGCCTCCAGCACATTTTAGTTGTACATCATGCTTAACCAAAAATAACTGGCCCAGAGTAGTTGTCCTTTTAGAAAATTAAGATATAATTAATTATTAGTTTCCACCTATGCCCCTACAATAAAGTATTAAATCGATTTTCTTAAGGGGCATGTAAAAGGAAAATATGACAAGTAAAATGGACTCAGGGGAATAGTTTCTTATGTGATTCGACTCTAAAACAACTGCTGCAGACTTCAATGTCCGACAAATAGAAGTCCATTCAATACAAACATGTAGTATATTAGTAACTTTTGCTAATGGCTTGTGTTGAGAACCAGTTGTCTCCTTAGGGCTGGATGGCAGAGGTGATTTACAAGAACGGCAAGAGTGAAAAAAAGTGATTTATAAGTTAGCAAGATCTTTAATTGTGAGACATATTACCTTTGCTCAAGTAATCTTTTAGAGTAATATTCATTAGTGTTTTTTTTACTATGTGATTTGTCTTCAGATTAGGACAATGTCCTTGCTCTGTAGACACTATTAGATGCAAAAACAGATTCCTAAGCATCATGTAGAAAATCCATTTGTTAAAATAACACCCTTTTGTGCTCTAGGGGAAAAAAGGACTGAAATTGATGGTCTCATGATTAGTACACTCATAAGTCTGGAGTGAAGAGAATTTTCTACTACTTATAAATGGGAATAAGCTGCCAGGACGTCAATATGCCTGTCTGGCATTGTGAGGGCATTCTGGTCATTTTGTCTTAGTTTTGTGTATAGGTGGACTGTTTTGTTGGCTTGAGAGATTTGTGTGGGTCACTTTGGACGAAAAGATCAGGCTACTTTTGGTTAACTGTGGTCCCCAATAGCCACATGGTTGTTTTCCTGATAGACCATCTTTTACAGCGACAAAATAATAACTTTTGAGTGTTTCCAAGCAGTGGTGTGAATGCCGAACACGAATAATCAAGCTTTTTTTAAGGGCTAATAGGTGATATTTAGCTATAAAAAATAAAAAAATAAAAAAAATAAAAAAAAAGGTGACATTTTGCATTATCGATTTAGCAAAAAAAATGATCCACATCAAATTGAATTGTATAATTAATAAATTAGTACAGTTAAATAGTAGTTATACGTTCTTTTTAGCTTCATTTTAGTAATGTTCTAGGTAATATTAATTATAGCATTAGTTGTGTTTATAATTCCTTTTTCCCTAAAGCAATGAGGGAATTATCAAGTTAAGATATAATTAAATAAATATTCAAAATCTACCATATTTGCAGGATAATATGATCAGAACCTGTAGCGAGAAATCAAATATAATAATAATAATAATAATAATAATAATAATAATTTATCAAACACCATTACAATAAATAAGTTTAACTAACTCCATAACATCCAAATTCTTAGGCTTTCAAATTCAGGCTTTTCCATGCAAATTCAAGGTGTACATTTTTTATTTAAATTAGTTTGATGAATAACGTATATTATGAATTTAGAAAAGATTTATAAATAAAAACATCACCTAAAACTTACACTACCATATGTATCAATTTGAAAATCAGTTACTTCAAGTATTTAATTATTTCCAAGTTTTGTTTCAAAGTTTTAAAATAAATTTGCTCCTCCATTTTGTAAAAAATATTTTAGTAAACATGTATATTCATTTATCATGCAAATTCGTCCATCTAATACAGTACAAGCACGTCGCCACAGTGGAGGAAATTTCATAAGCTTATCCAATTAATGATACATATCATTAAGAGTTGTAGAGGAATTTTTCATAGAGATTGGGTGCACGGGCTCTTCTTTACTAGTATTAAGTATACAAGTCTGCCATGTAAATTCATTAGTAAAATGGTGAAGGCCACTTTGCATTACTATCCATTTTTAGAAAAAATCAGTCTCAGGGTATATGCTTTACGCGTGACAGTGCACTATTTGACGACAAATAACCTAAGGAGTGATATATAAAGAAATATTGAAAGTTGTCATTTATTGAATTGAATGCACCATCAAAGGATGCGCTACAGTGAGATGAAGCTTGCTCATTCCTTAACCGTGCCCCGCTTCAAGTTATTTGCAGTAGAAAAGTCTTTTGGTAGACCGCTTTCCGAACCGAACCCGCCCTTAGCTACGCGATCCGATAATCGGCTCCAATCGATACCGTGTACCGTATGGGACAAAAAAATGAAAATGAATGCAACAATATATAATAACAGTTCATTTAAAATACATTTTATCTTCTTTATTTTTTTATTAATTGAAATTATTGATATTAGTTCATCCTATACTTTATATATTTAATTGGAATTCTAATTTTATTTCATAAGAATTCTATCCTCGCTTTCTTAATTTGGCTCTTTTTATTTTGTCCCTTTGCAAAGTCTTTTTTTTTTTTTCTTCTAATCTCAACATTTTGTGTTAGGGCTTTCGTGCTTCTAAATACTTTAATTTAATGTACTTTTCACTGGGTGAGAAATTGGCTCATGAATGGTGAGATGGGCAAGCTAATTACGATAAGATTAGAATTCAAAATCACAATATTTTCCTCTTTAATTTATGCATTCTCCAATCTATGTGGAAAGGTCGGACTAAAATCCGAGACAAGGTGGAAGCAACATTCTTTGGAACATTGATGTTGGTGATAGTAGCTTTTGGTGGGATGATTGACTGGTAAGGGTCCATTAACTAACTATGTGGACAACACCGACATAGAAGGTATCTGCTAAAATCAAGGTTTCAAAATTCTTCCGTAGATGGGATTTAAGGAAACTTAAGACCTAATCCTGTGGACATTGTTAACCACATAGAAGGTATTACTAGAGGAGACAATAGCAACAAGGATTATGCTCTATGAAAAATTTCTGAAAATGGTCAGTGTCCCAACAGTTAAAAGGCCAAAAGACCCTTATCTTAACAAGGTTTGGCACAACTCTATTCCTTTTAAAGTCTCATTTGTAGCATGGAGACTACTATTGAGGAAATTGCCTTGGAGCATGTTTTCTCTAATAGTGAAGTTGCCATTAGCATCTGGAATTTTTTTGATATACCCCTAGGTATACAAAATCTTTTTGGCTCTATTAGAAGTTGTATCCTGATAAAATGGTGGCAGAATGATTCTGCAAATCACTCCTATCAGGCAGATCTGGAAATGCTATGCAGCTTGTAAAATATGGAGATGGGAAAAAAGTATAACCAAATAACCAATACAGAATGAAAAGGGATATTCTATGGTACATTGGCGCTGCTTTGAGGAAGAAATATCTCAAGTTAAGCTTCCATCCTCTTTGGTCAGAGACTCGTGCTAAAATCACGAAGCTAAGGCCAATACCATTCTACAGAACTCTCACTTGTAATTTTCCTGATAATGGAAAATGAAATTGAACATTGATGCTAGATTGGTGATTTAATATTGGCATACTCAGTTCCTATCTATGCTTTTAACAGTAAGATTGCTGAACTTAGCTCCCTTAAATTTAGTGTTAAACTATGCTCTGATAGAGGAATCACCAATGTCACTATTGAGATGGACTCACAAATCATTTACAACATTATTGCTGCTAGAGATGTGAGGAATGTCATGATGAGAAGGGACATCACTAAGATTATCTATATGGTGGACAACAACAACATCAGGATAAGCCATTGCCTAAGAGATGCTAATCAAACTGCTGATTGCCTAGCTAATTAGGAGGCTACAAATGCTCAACATGGCTCTTTGTACATGAACTTTCATCATATTCCTAAGGTAAGGCATAATACATAAATAGACCCTCAGCTGACAAGTATGCCCTCCAAATTCGAGCCAAGATAAGAAGACCTCAACTTATATAAAGTTGAACACGTAAATACAAGTACTGATGTGGAACATAATTTTTCGAGGTGTACTTTATACAAGTTGAGGTGTCTAGATTATCGTTTTGTAGGTTAGAGTGTTCAACTGACAAAGTAGAGGCAAGTTGAGGTGCTTACTTGTGCACGCTCAAAGTTGGAGGGCATACTTGGCAGCTGATGCTAAGTTTGAGGGCCTGTTTATGTATTATGCCTATGCCTAAATCGGTTGATGGATAAATGGCAAGTCCCTTATCTTAGAATTAGATATGAGAATCTTAGAATTAGATATGAGAACAGTAACTTTTTGTTAGTTAAGCTTATGTAAAAGAAGAGGGATGAAGCTCTTAATTGTATTTTTGTACATTTTTCCTCCCTCTTCAGCTTCAGTTGCAATGGCTCATATACCATTTAATTTGCAACCTTTTTGTAGTTTGAGGTAAATTCTGCCCTCCTCCTTTGATTATAATAAACCCTAACCTAGAATCCCATCAAGCATTTTTTTCCCCTTCGGATCAAAAAGAGTCAGTCTACGTAACTTTTTTTTTGAAATAAAAAAAGAAATTGTCCACTTATCAAATCAAGAAAAGTTGTTATCAGCCTTTATTTTTTTTTCAGATTTGCCCCTATTAAGTGTTATGTGATCAAATCCAATACTAATTTAATTAGAGACAGTTTAGTCAAATTATCTCTTTTTATCTTGGAGTTAGTATTTTCATGCCGCAAATGCATAAGGAACACTTTTTTAATTCGTAGAGTATTATTTTTTTTTTAAAAAAAAAAAAATAACTTGTAATGTTGGGAATTCCGACAAGGCATTAATACTTCTGTTGTTATATACTCTGCAGAGTCTACACAATAATGTGTATAGGCTGGCTGCTGTCATTTGTGCTGCTACTCCTATTTAATGCATAGTGTTCTTTTTTAGAAAGATTTTTACCATGGTTAAAAGGTTTGGGTTAATTTAACAGATCTAGGTCATTTATTTGTTTAAGGGACACGTGTTAGAATTTTAATAGCCAACTGGAGGAAATGGAAGGATCGGGAGGTACTGGAGGGCAGCCTGATCCAACATAATTAGCTGAAAACATAAGTTAGTGTCTTCCCTTCCTGTGGTTTCAAATTTTTAAGCCCAAAAAATTACTCTTCCGCTCGTGCTAGCATTCTTCGTACATAAAATGTAATGTTACAGACGCCTAAATTTAACCATCCAAATGGGAAAATAATGTAAACGAAAGGGTCGATTCTTGAACTAAATGTATGATTAAGGGCATTAACCAGATTGTCACGATACTAGTAGGTAACTTAACAGATATTTCTAACTTCACCTAATTAACTAGTGCTAGCTACTGATATAAAGCTCATTAAACAAACAAAATACAGAAATTGGAGGAATTAATCCATCATCCACAAGCAGCTAGCCCGCTTAGAACAAATCCAAACATCCTTTGCTCTCTGTTTCGTCTTATACTCTGGTATTTTATTGAACACGAAATTTAAGAAAGAAAAACTTTTGGCATATATTAGAATGTCTTGACGTTCAGAATCTTAAACATGTCATGACACTTTTATTTCTGTAAAAGCTTGTTAATTATCTAAGAGCAAAATAAAAAGTTATTTAAGAATTAAACAGTTTCAAAAGACAGAAAAATATCATTCTTTTTTTAAACAAACTAACAAACAGAATAATTTCAATGTGATCCGGAACAATCACCATAGAAAAAGAAATAAAATTCGAATTAAAGCCAGAGAGCTCCAGCTTCCCTGAGAAGTGGGACAAGAGTGCCATTAATATGAGAAGCCATGACTCTATCTATCGATCCGATTAGTTCTCCACCTACGTACACTACCGGAACAACAGATGAATTTCCAAGAAGTTTAGAGAGTGCTCTCTCCATCCCTTGTCCATTAGGGTCTTGGTCTAGCTCATACACCGTTGGGCTGACTCCCAACTCACAAAATAACCTCTTCACTGCATGGCACATGCAACACGTGCTCAAGCTAAAAATCACCACTGCACTTGCTGATGCCAACCTAGCCACCCTCCCCAATGACTCCGATGATGATGATCTTCGGCTCGCCTTTGTGTTTTGGTATTGCATTTTAAATAAATAAATAAAAAAATCTGCGAGTGAATACCCAAATAATGCAAAGAAACCCTTGTGCGCTCAACTAGTTGGGCATGCACTAGTATTGGTAATAAAATGTTTAAAAAGGGAGAAAAATGAGAAAATTAGATGAAAAAGAAAAGTACACGAGGAATTTGAGTTTGTGGAATGATGAGGAAAAAGGAAGATAGTGTAGGTATATATATAGTGTGTGTGGAAGGGGGGCAATATCGTGAATAAGGATGATATTTTATTATTGTCATTTGTGCTTGGGAATTTATTGTAGAAGTAATTATTTTTGCTCTAAAGGGATTATAGGTGCACAATAATAACCGAAAGCTTCTTGTAAAGCCATGCAGAAGACGGCTTTATGTCTATTATATACTCAAGTGGGCCGGGCCAGCCCGAACTCGGCCCAATAAACCCGGCCCACCACCGGCTCGGCCCAGACAAAGAGGTGTAAGGGGCTGGGCTAGGGGCATTTATTAGGGGGCTGGGCCGTGACAGACACACCATGCCCCCCGCCCGGTGATGGCCCACCGTGCACCGCCCACCCGCCCCACTTCAAATAAAAAAAAAAAACAAGATAAAGACTACATTTATTACTAATAATAAGTATTTTAAAACATTGTATCCCAATAAATTAAAAGTCTCTTTTTACTTGAAAGCACTTTAGTTTTTTAAAATTGTATTTTAAAGCTAGACAATCTTGTTTTCTCAACAAATATACCTTTGATACATTTTCGCATATACAAGATATATTAGATCGTGATAGCACTTATCTCAACAAATATACCTTGATAAATCATTCGCCCAATTTCATGCCTTTTCACAAGTGTCTACGCAACACACCCAGACCCCCCTCCACCCCTCACCCCCCTAATACACACCGACGCTCCGGACTTGTGGAGATATATGTCATCACAATATTGACATTTAACATGTTCCTCATTTACTCGCTCAAAATGCATCCACACCTCACTTGAAGTTGATCTTCGAACTCGAGAAGAAGGTGGAGATGAACTAATGTACACTAGTTGAATAGCATATTTAGATAAAGAGAGAATTATGGAAGAATTGTGTGAAAATAAAAAAGAATGGAGGGGTATTTATAGTTTGAAAATATGACCAAAGTGCAGTTATTCATAAATTTAGGGGTTCAAATAAAATTAGCAATGACTAGTTTTTTAAATTTACAACGGCTAGCTTTTTGAATTTGACGACGACTAAACTTTTTTTAATTTAGCAATTTTATCATTAGTTTTATTATTAGTAGTAAATGTAAATGTCTATTTTTGTATTAGAACTTTAAAAAAAAAAAAAAAAAAAAAAGGTCAGGCCCATTAACTAAAACCCGGCCCGGCGCACTTAGCCCACTACGTAACCCTATCTGGGTAGGGGGCTGGGCCGAACACCCCTTTCTCTCCTCCAACCTGGCCCCCAACCCGGCCCACTAACTATGGCCCGGCCCGGCCCCATGTGACCCCCATTTATATGGCCCGGCCCGGCCCACTTGACAGCCTTAACTCAAGGGATTATGTCGATAGCCACGGAGTACAAAATTTATGTCTCCTATTGATCGATAAAAGTGGCAAAATGAATTCTTAAATTCTTTGTTCGGTTATCATATTATTTGTTGTTATTTTTTTATTATTATTATTTTCAATATGACTACTTCTCTATAGTATTTCCTTTTCATACCTAATTTAATATGTTTTACTTGAGCCGACGGTCATCGGAAATAATATCTCTACATTGGCAAGAATGAGGCTACATACACACCACCTTCCACTTACCCTACTTGTAAAATTACATAGAAAATATTGTTGTTGTTGTTGATCGAACCGAACTGATTTTAAAATAGAAAATGTAAGGTATGGCATAAACTTACATATAAGAAAGATACTTAGGAATCTTTGTTAAAAAGATAATTATCTAATTTTTTTATATCTCTGTTTAAACATTTTATTTAATTAGATCTTCAATTCGAACAAAAATGGTAGATTTGACAAAGAAGCATAAGTAACTTCTAATTTTTTTTAAAAAAAATTAATATCTTAAAATTCAATTTGTCAAAAAGATTAATACTTGAAGTTTGATAGTCGTTTTGGGGCATGATTACTAAGTTTTCTCCGAAATATTTCATTTTGAGATGTAAAACGCTCCCAATTAGAGACGATTTCTTCTCACTTTATCGGCCAAACCATTAAAATGACTTCAGCTAAGTGGACATTGAGTTGTTAATTTTGATGACTGTGAATGATGCTGTTGCAGTTATTATATGTAGAGTAGTTCAATTAAGAGAAATGGTACGGTTTTCTACCACGCTGATTTTGGCCACAATGGCCTAAATGGGGGTAGTTCAATAAATTAACATGAGTATCTAGGTTAAATTTAATAATTTATACTTAGACAAGGTCATTTCTACCCTTCCCTCCCAAAATTTATTAATTCGAAATTTGCATGCAAATCCTATCTCAGCAATTTAATTTTGGTTTTTTTTCCCAATATATTGAGAATCTCAAAAGATGCACACATACTTTTCTCTCTTAATTACTAATATTAATTTCTAGTCTTTAATTTTTTTTTTTTTAGAAATCTTTCATACATGGATTACTTAATTACTAACTTAAAATTAATTCTTAAAATTATAACGTTAAAATAATGGCATATGTTAGTCATTTTTCCACTAAAATTTTTTAAAATGAAAAGTTTCAAGAGTTTCAGTTATAAGTAGATTCTTTCAGATGTAACTTTAATGTTCTTTCGCCGCCATCATATAAGCGAATTCAAAATTTGGCAGCGGGTGGACCATTACATTTATAGTAAATGATTCAGTAGTCTAAAAATGATAACAACATATATATTCAGACTATTCGCCATTGATTCAATTATTATAATAAATTTTTGTTTATAAATATGTGAGCAATCAAGAAACCGAAATTTGTTGAATTTATTAGAAAATTATCTCCCCCTTTTTTTTTTTTTTTTCTAATGAACAAAATTTGAAGATAAATGGTGAAGAAATTCTTTCCATTTTTAAAATTGTGCATACTAATCAGACGAGTTGATGAAAAATCTATAGCTTTATTTTGATATTTTTTGTTAGATATACTTTATTTTGATATTTTTTTGTTAGATATAATTGTTTACTTTTATAGTTTTTTCATATTTTATTATATTAGCATCTTTTCTAAATATTATATTTCGAAAATATTAAGATTAATAAAAAGTATTCAAAGGCAATTTTGACAGCTATCACATGTTTTCATAATCAAATTAGAAGCAACTAAATGCACATTAACTAACTAAATTCACTAGAACTATTAACAAGTTCAATTAAAATTTTCAATTCTTAATCTAAATTAAGGGTGAAAGAGAACTTGTAGTATAAAAGAATAGAAGAACAAGTAAAAAAAGAACATTATGGGAAAAAATAAAAGAGAATAATGTAAATGAATAAAAATGTAAACAAAATAAAAAATAAAATATAAAGTTTGAAGGAGTGAGTGGGTAGAAAAGCCTGATGCGTAAAATGCAAAATTATATTAGCATTACAAACTTAAATTTGAATCTCGCTAGAGGAGAGATGCTTTTTTCAAAATTTTAAGGCATCGGTAATCCCTCACTTTCACGTATGAGTCTGCCTTTGCGTTAACAATGGTTAGCTTATTTTTCTTGATTTAATATCTTTTTAATTAATATTTATCTAATTTTCTAAAATATTCGCTAATATTTGATTTATATTTTTTAAGATAAATAACTTTGCATGTACGGTAATAACAGAATAACAACAAACTTATTTTTAATACGTAATATTTTTTTTGTTTTGTTTTCAATTGGTAGTATTAAACTAAAATATGTAACTCTACTTAATTGATGCATTATCTAGATCAAATACTTAATTCGAACAAATTAAAATTTTCAAACAAAAGGATGCATCCTTTTTATGTTTTCTCTTCTATTTCTTCTTGAAATTTTGAGTTGTTAATTTTGTTGCAAATTTTTAAGCTTTGGTGAGTGATAGACTTACCAATATCTAAAGTGCGAGAAGAAAAATAATCTTAATGTTTTAGTTCGGCCATTTGATGCTTAGCTATTGAAGTACATATTTAAATTCATTTTCAAGACATATTCAAGTGTTTTTGTAAATATATCAAATTAATTTTGTTTTGATGAATTTTTTTTTACTTTTTTAATAGATTTATAATACAAATATAAATGAAAGAATTGTTGTGATACAGCAAAATCCTTATTTATACAAATTCTTGCATAAAGTTTTTAAACAAAACTACAATAGGCGAGATGTGACATTGACCAGAACTATATATTAACTTTTGTCGAAGTTATAGTTAAAATTCTTGTTCCGCCTTTTGCTAAGAAAATGTTGGTGTAGTAATTTTTTGTTTTTTTTTTAACTTTGGTGGGAGGGCAGGGAGTAATTTTTAACGAAGAGAAAATTAATAATATAATTAATCATTTTTTTCTTCATTTTTGGTTTAATATAATTCTTTTAATATTAGTTAGTCTTGCAAAATAATTATTACTGTCATAATTAATAAAGGAAACAAAAGAAATTGCGAACAAATATTGGGATTTAATATTTTAACGTATACTTTCTTTTTCTTCCATTATGTATGCCAAAAAAATCCAGTAAAGGTTCCTAGAATGTTTATAAAGTATTTGATTTCTTTTATTCAATTTAATAATTTTTTGGACCTATTCATGTTTTCATATTACCTCCTATTATTTTAAGTGCTAGGAGACAATAATATTCATAAAATGAGCTAATTAATTTAATAATGATGATTTTTCTTTGATTAAAGTTGGCTAAAAGAATTAAGCAAGAAGAATGTTCTATACATTAAGTTGTTTGAAAATTTTCTATTTATTTCTCCTTGAAATTTTCAAGTTGAAATCTATAAAATATTTTTATTGGAATAAGCATAAGTTAGTGAATTTAATAGTGTATTTTGGAGGGAAAATTGTTGGTGGGAAATTGCTGATACCAAAAATTGTATAAGTAAAGATATGGTGGTCATTTCATATCTGTGGCTAAATTGGGACCAAATTAATGTGGTAGTTTAGCGCCCGCGTTCATTAAATAGCCACATCGATTCTTCAATATTTAATGAAGGTACGGAAGCAGGTGTGATGGTCCTTAGACTCTGTTAGTTAATGTTCCACAGCAAAGCAATTGCCTAATATAACACTTTTGGTTGGTATACGTCTACTAGAGTAATTAGTAATAGGTTAAGCGGCATTTTCTAAGAGGGGAATACTTCACATGTTTATTTTACCTCCAAAAAGAGAAACTTATAGAGCGGCGGCTGTTTCCAACGTATCAACCCGGAAACGTATCAACCCCAAAAAATATAAATACTACTGGTTCACTTGCCCGATTACCCTTCAAAGACACTGGTCTTTAATTTTTGTCCCTCAAATTGTTGGTCTTTAATTTTTATCCTTCGTCTAATACCATGAGATTTGAGGTTCGAACCCTGGCTTAGTAAAAAAAAAATATATCAAAGTTTCAAACTCTACCTTAAGGTAGCAAAACTCTGTCTTGCGAATCCAAACTTCTGTCTTGCGAATCCAAACCTCTGCCTTGCGAAATTCCTTCCTTTTTTTTTTTTTTTTTACTAATCTGGGGTTCGAACCCATAATCTCGAGTTATTAGGCGAAGGGCAAAACTTAAAGACCACCAATTTGAGGGCAAAAATTAAAGACCAGTGCCTTTGAAGGGCAATCCGCACAAGAAAATGAATACTATCTCCCCCGTGTCAAATTATTTACTACCTCCGTCTCAAAATATTGGTCGCATTTTTCATTTACACGCTCATTTAGAAAACATTTATAAGGGTAGCATTTTAACAATTTTACCCTTTTAATATATTTCATCATATTCTCTCTCCTCAGTAAATATTTACTTTATTAATGATGAAGCCTCTTAAATGTTGGTATGTGAACTCACAAAATCAACCCATTGATGTTACTAATTCAAAGGTAAAATGAAAAAAACTACTTAATTTTATCTTGGTTAAATAAAACGACAAAATATTTTGAGACAAGTATTTTTAGTAAGGACGATAAATATTTTGAGACGGAGGGAGTATCTTAATTTCTAAAAATAGTTGTCTCAACTTATTTGTCATTTTAGAAGTTCAAGATAAAACTAATTATTCAATTTACTCTTAGTAGTACTCCTCCGTCCCATATTACTTGCTCACTTTCCCTTTTAGACGCCCTTTAAGAACTCATAAATAAAAGTGCATTTTTACTATATTATCCTTATCTCTCTCCAATTAATTGCACTCTAATCAAGATTTGTTACTTAAAAAATAATTAATGGACAAATAGGCAAAACCTGATTATTTCTATCTTAATTTTGTAAATGGACAAGTATTTTGGGACATATATTTATAGTAATGTGGACAACCACTATTGGACGGAGGGAATAATTGTTCTTAAAGACTACATGTACCTCAATTATGGGATGATGACACATAAATAGAGTAAGTATTTAATGAAGAGAGATTACATCTTCTATCTCGAATTATCATTGATGTTTATGCAAAGTGCACTCCTGAAGAAAGAATAGAGCTTTCGGATAGCATTGTTGATATGAACAGTCTTATAGATGGATCATGGTGCATGAGAGGGAATTTCGATGTTATTATGGATCTTGATGAAAAACTTGGAGGTATACCCCACAGAGCCTCTAAAAGTCTGGATTTTACAAATTGTTCTGAGGACGATATTGAGGACTTCTATTCTGATAATGATTAAGGGTTATTTTGGTTCACTCTCTTAGATTTTGGGTCATTTAAGTTTCGGACTCATGCGGTTAATTTATAATTTTAGTTTATGATGAAGTCATCAATTTGAATATTTTTAGCATGTTTTTAATTCGCTTTGATTCTTACGACTTCTATTATTAATTTATATAATCTTCTTAGAGTTAATAATACATAAAAAGTTCAACAATTCACAATTTTTTTTAAAACAAATAAATTAGTACATAAAGGGTGCAGATTACATAATAAATGAAAACGTGCAACTAATAAAAACAAAGTACATAAAAATAACAATCTAAATAGAAATATTAAACTTAATAAACAAAATACATAGAAAAACAACAACATAGCAGAAATAATCTTCCAAAATTTCACTTTTTCTTTCAAAGCATTTTTTTCGTGTTGAGTGTCTCTAAGGTTAGCCTTGAAATTTTTTTATTTTTCTTTGGATTCTTTTAGCAAGACCTCCAAAAAGGTCAATTTTTTCTTGAGCTTCCATAAGCTTAAGTCCGCAAGTCGAATCACGTATTAACCGCAAGCTTAAACTTCACGGTATCTCTAGTGATACGTGAGGTCGGGGTATTTCTAACAACGGGAGGCTTTTGAATCTTCGTCGCCACCGTTCACTACCAAAAAAAGGGGCATTTTCGACCAAAAAATTTCGACCACAATTTTGGTCGGAAAATCGACCACAGGTGGTCGAAATTTGCAGAATTTAATTTTTATTAAACTTTTTATAGGATTTCGACCATACTGGGTCGATTTTTTAACTGGAAAAGTGAATTTCGACCACGTGTGGTCGAAATTAATTTTTGTACAAATAATAAATGGGAAAAAAAATATTTTATACATAATTAAATTATATAAATATAAAACAATTAATTTTTATTTTTTTTAAAAAAAACTAATTTCGACTACAAGTGGTCGAAATAATTAAGTCAAATTTGGTCAAATATGACTTAATTATTTTCGACCACATGTGGTCGAAAATTCAAACAGATTTAGACCCCATCGGGTCACTTTCTTTTTATTTTTCTCCTTCTCTTTCTCTCTCCTTAATTCCTCCTCCCTCTCTCTACTCTCTACGCGACCCACCACCCCACCTCCCTTAGACGCTCGACGCCGTACGCCGCCGCCGTTTCGGACCCGGCAGTCGAAAATCCCAACCGGACGCCACCGGGTTTTCAACAAGCTCGGGTATTTTTTTTCTTTTTCAATCTTATGAACACAAGCCCCCAATTGAACTAGTTCTCAAGCATGTATTTCAATACCATGTTGTTAGTTGCATTACCTTCTATATTTAGTAGATTTGATAACCTTTTTTAAATCCCGGTAGTTGTTCTAGGGTTTATATCATGTTATTTTTTAGGGTTTTGAATTGAAATTGAATGAACTATTGAAATTGAATGT